>NC_056754.1:14670000-14970000 GCF_018687715.1 Carya illinoinensis | reverse complement strand
ACCAATCCCCGGCAACGGCGCCAAAAACTTGACCAGTGCAAAACTGCAAGTGCACAGTATCGTAGTTTTATAGTAAAGTAATAAGAAGAGTATCGTCCTCAGGGATTGGTACTTTACTCTTGCCAAATACCAAAATTATACTAATCTCAATTTTATCTAGAGGAATCGCTAAGATTTTTGTAGTTGCAAATAAAACTAGATCAACTCAAAGAGAAATAAGCAAAGGAAATAAAACTGATGTTTGAAGATCAAATTCAATGGGGAAGAAAACTTCTAGGAAATCGATTTCACCTAATTCTTCACTATGCTTTTCTCATCCAGCTAACTTAATTTAATCCTCTTCTATCTATTAGCAAATCACTAATTATTCCAAAAGCCTCTTTCGATAGTCAATTGGAAGTGATTCTAGTTTATCAATTCACACAAGAGTATGCAAATTCAATAATCAAGAACGCAATAAGATCAATGATTTAACTACTACATAGGTTCATACAAGTCTTTCGATCTCTATACTTACCTATGCTGAAATATCCAAGATCTACCCTATGATTCCCTCTTTCGATAGCAAATCACAAGATTACTTATCATCTAATCAATGGCCAGTTAATTAGAAGCAATAAATTCAGGATAAATCAGATAAACAAAGAGAGAATTGCATTAAATTAGCATAGACAATCAAGCATAGTTCGGAAATAGGTTACATCGGTTTCTTAGAATGAAGAAAATTTAGCTCATGCTAGAAATGGAATTCAACATAAACGAATTCACCATAATTGTTCTGAGAAGATGGGAAGAAGAAAATAAACACTGAAAAATTCTCCTTGCAGCCTCAACTCGTCGTCAAAAGATCAAGGGAACGATTCAACGCTTTTCTCTCGTCCGTGCTCGTGTATGATTCTAACGTACGTGCAATAATTGGAATTCCCTCTCCAAAACAAATGAATTGAATCCTTCTAGCTGTGTTTTTCTGTCCCAAAGAGTGTTCTCCAATCAAAACTTGCGGCTCTAGAGTGAAAAAATGGCTTTTATATGGTCCCACGGCGGAAAACCTAAAATCTGTCAAAATACGATGTTCGCTCGAGCAGGTGTCGAGCGCGCGTCGAGCGTTCGACTCTGCCTGATTTCGCTCGAGCGGCCAATGTCTCTGCTCGAGCGATCTTCGTTTTTCAGCAACCCGCTCGAGCTCCCTGTCGAGCGGCAGTCGAGCGTTTGAATCTGCCTGAATTCGCTCGAGCGGCCAAAAGCCTCCGCTCGAGCGAACTTGTAAAATCTGCAATATGAAATTTTGCAAGTCATCAAGACCACATCCTTGAAAATATATATTATATAGAAATGATACAAAACTTAAGACCTATAAGAAAAAAAATTGGAGAGAGACATTTTTAAATATATTAAAATTTTAGAAAATTTTAAAAAGTATATGAGAATCATAAATATTTTGGGAGGGCCATTTTCTATATTTATAAAATTATGTTAAATAAAATCTTAAAATCATAGGACTATTTTGAATTTTACATAATTTTGGCATGGCCCCCCCTTAAGCTCAAAGTGTTTTCGCCACTGCACATATACAATTTCCCTCAAACTATAGGATATAAAAACTAATGAAACTTAAGTTGCCACCTCTTCGCTGCCTCAAATTTTCATGTAATTTAAATTTCCCTCTCACTACTTGCAACGCTGCAAATAGAATTTCCATTCCATTTAAATTTCCCTCTCACTGCTTGAGTACGCTGCAAATGGTATGATCAATATTCCAGCGCCTTTTATTCGCTTAATATTCACACAATGGAAGTCCCTCCAACCAATGCTACCACCCTCCTGTTAGAGTATACACTAACTCCTCCACACTTGGAAAGTTGTATCGGAAGCCACATTTGAGACGCCAAGACCCAGCAACCGCCTGCATATAAGTAATGAAAATGCAGCCTCTATTTTAAGCAAGAAGAACAGAGCATGTTCTCCAAACTGAGGGCCATGGCTTGCTGTAGTTGGGCCACGACGCCACCTCAAACAGCAATAGAAGACGTCTAAAAACAAGCCTCTAGTACCCAGTTGATGTTCATCATGCACCACCATCCACAACTCCCACGCCATTTTGTGCATAAACTCCCTCACACCATGCTTTCTCTCTCCATTCTCTCTCTCTCTCTCTCTCTCTCTCTCTCTCTCTCTCTCTCTCTCTCTCTCTCTCTCTCTCATCACAATATTTCTCCCTTCCACAGTACATTGCCACCGCTTCGTAGCTACTCTCATGGAGAGTCTCCGTCACACAGCTCCTATTTGGTTCTGCTCTCATATTTTTTTTTTCTATTTTTTTTTTTTTTTTTTTTTTGATATTCAGCCATATTTTTGCATCTTCTATTTAAGTTTTGCTTCTTTTTTTTTTTTTTGATTCAAGGTACTGATATTCATGTAAAGTGTTAAATTCAATTCATTGACTTGCTCTATAGGAAAAAAATGGAAGAGAGGAGAAGTTTTGGGTTGATTACTCTTCACCAACCATTTGGAAGAGGTTTTTCAAAACTTAGAATGCATAAATCTTACCTGTTTGGACAGTTGCCTGTGGATGAATGTGGTTGCAAGGTTTGTGTGTGGAAGATTGGTTTTTGCAGTACTTTATGTGTCTTGTGTGCTTGAAGTTTGACATGGCATCAAATGCTTGTAGTTGGGTTGGATGTTTGTCCTCATTGGTGCCATACCGATTGTGGGTTACGAGAAATGGCACCAATTTAGGGAAGAGTACTCCTCTAATTGGTCTTTGAAATTTTCACAAACTAACATAAGCCAAACAAATCAAGTCATCTCCATTAAATACAAGAGCCGTAGCCCACAACTGATTACAAGACCCTGCTTATAATGACACAGAGGTATCATCTAATATGCACTCTAGTCCGTATAGGCTTCTCAAACTATATGCACATATTTGAGCTTCTTTCTTGTGATGTTTTTGACCCAAACTATATACACAATATTGACATTCTTTCTTAAGATGCTTATGACTGTATCAAGTTATCATAGATCACTAACTTTTGAATAATTTGGTCTGTGCAAAGATTTTTTTTTCATTTTTTGACAAGTAAGAAATCCATGTGGTTGTGCTAGTTTTACTTTAAGACACAGCTAAATAGAGGACTAGAAACATTCATTGATACAATGGAACCCATGTTCTTTGGCATCCAAAAGTGTCAGAGGAACCTTTACAGAGAGACTTGCAAGTTACACTTTGAGGACTGAGTAAATCTTAAAGGGTTCCTTGGAGAAGGTGAAGCTAGAAAAAAAAAATTCGTGCTTGCCACAAACCCAACAATATGTTTATTGAAAGGGATAATAATGCAAGTGGGGGAGAAGATGGGGGTGGGGGTTGAAGAGCCTTTTAAAATAGCTTGAGTTCATAAAGCAAAACCTATGTACGTTTATTATCAGATTGCATTGATTATATATGTTTTTGAATTCGCATTAGAGGTCCCTGGTAATTAACCAGATTTTCAATCTTTATGTTTTTGCATTTGCATTAGAGGTCTCTTGCATATACAAAATAGTCTACATTTTTAATCTTCCCCATTGTTTGAATCTGGACTATTATGCTTTCAGCTACTAGATTAGAAGCCCTCCAGCTTGAGGATTGTATGGTAGTGAATATGACCCAAAGAAACATTTTGCAGGCTCAACGATTGCATAACTTTTTTGGTTATTGATTAGAAGTTTCAGCTATTGATTTCTGGTTACTCTCTATTAATTTAATATAACTTTTTTGATCTTTTCTAGGCTCAACGATTGCATAACAATTTCAAAAAACTATTGAATAAATGTGAAGAAGAAGTACCCATAAAAGAAATGGTTTTAAAGTTAATGACAAACACAATGTGAAGACAAAGAATTATTCATGAAGAACTTTCATGTGCTTTGATTTGTAATTTTTTTTATTATATGAATAATGACCCATTATATCACATTTATTATTAATTGATATATTCTATTGTGGGATATCATATTATTGATGCGTTCTAAATGCCATTAATTAATGTAATGTGCCAGTAACTTATTTATAACGATGTTTATATTAATGTCGTTAATTTAAAAAAATGTGCTCGCAACAAATTAGTGGTAGCATTTACAATAAGCCGCAATAAAGAAAAAACAAACTCATGGTGACATTTAGATAAATGCCGTTAATAAATTTAATGTGTCGCCAATGCACTATTAGTGACATTTAAATAAAAGTCGCTAATTTATATGATGCCAGCACAATGTGGTGGCGTTTATGTTAACGCCGCTATCTTAAATATTACTGTTGTTTAGATAAACGTCGTTAATAAATTCGCCAAAATACTATTAGTGACATTTAAATAAATGCCGCCAAATTGTATGATGAGTTGGCAACGTGCTAGTGGTAGTGTTTAGATAATTGCCATTAAATTAGGTAATTGGTGACGGTTAGATAAACATAATTAAATTATTTAAGGTGCCACCACCAATGTACTATTACTGGCATTTAAATGCCTCCAATTTATATGATGCGTTGGCAAATTATTAGTAGCAGCATTTATCGTAATGCCGCTATTTTAAAAAGTGGTGGCGGTCAGATAAATGCCATGCCATTGAAAAATTCAATGTGTTGGTGCCAACGTACTATTAGTGCCATTTAAATAAATGCCGCCAATTTATATAATGCGTTGGCAATGTAGTAGCATTGGCGTTTATCGTAACACCGTTAGTATATGCTAGGGGATGGCAACGATAAAATGGCGGCATTTCAAGAAAAGCTATTAATGTAGGTATTGTGACAGCGTTTCAAGAAATGCCGCTAAATTGTATACAAATGCCGCTAATGAGATTTACAAATACCGACATTTGCGCAAACGCCGGAACATGGGAAAGAGCAACCCTCCATTAACGGCAGACGGTTACGCCGGTTGAGAAATGCCACGAATCCAATGCCGGCAATTCTATCTTTTTTTGTAGTATATATATAATTTTTTTTTTTAGCAATACTATGCACCAAATTGAAAATATCACAAATGCTTAAAACATACTTCATACATAAAGACCCATTGAACAGATCACAACACTAGTCCAAAATGGTTATGATCCAAAAAGTACTAGAGATGCAACTCTATTGTACAAGTAGTAATTTACGTTAACTACTATATTAACATTGACGTCGCACCGTCGCTTAGTCAACTGTGTCTAGTTGATCAGCTCCTGATTCTCCTTCAGGTCCTGTAACAAGATCTACCATTCGGAGGGAATGGTAGTTGGGACTACCAAAGTGAGATTTGATTGATTACAAATCTCAGTAAGTTAACAAAAAACTTCCACACAAGCTAATGATGCATAGATGGCAAAAGCATAAATGCATAATCAAATTCATAAGTAATTAAAGCATAACTTGGCGTACAACATAGCATAATTGACATAACTTAAATTGAAATATGAACTGAACTTGACTTGACATAAACTTGATCTGAAACTTGACTTAACATGAAAAATACATACTCCACAGTTGTTGTGGTCCCACGTATTCTATGTGTAAATACATACTCTACAGTTATTGTGGCCTCCTGTATTCTACGTGTAAATACATACTCCACAGTTGTTGTGGCCCCATGTATTCTACACAAACTTGACTTAACATGAAAAATACATACTCCACATTTGTTGTGGCCCCATGTATTCTACGTGTAAATACATACTCCACAGTTGTTGTGGCCCCATGTATTCTACGGAAATTTATTCTTTAACTGCTTAAATACATACTCTACAGTTGTTGTGGCCCCATGTATTTTATGTGTCACAATTGTTGTGTCTCACGTAGTGTATGCGTCACAATTGCTGTGACCCCATACAAAAGTAATCAAGATGAAACATGACTGGAATACGAAATGACTGAAGCCCTGACATAACATAACGTGACTTGAACATAACTTGAAATACATGACCAACTTGAGATAGAAACATTTCGTAATATGGCATAACATATAATAGACAACATATTTAACATGACATACTTGCGACAGTAAATATTACATGACTTGACATACATGTAATAGATGGTATACTTAGCATGACGTACTTGTAAGGTACAGTAATACATGACAGAATATATTATGTAACAGATAAAAATTGATGACAGAATAAATTCTGTATAATAGACAATTACGTGATAACTTGGCATGGCATGACATATATGATAACACACATACATACACTGTAGTTCCTTTACATAGCACACATACACAGTAGACTGCTAGTAAGTTAAAAGCTAACTTACCTCGATCTCCGCATTTCTTATAAAACTTTAAGCACGATCACGAGGAACTGTAATTAGTGATTCTAAAAGTTAGCACTAAATCACTAATAAATTGAAATATAGAAAATACTAACTTAAAGAGTAAAAGTTTCATTTTACTCTCTGCATATAAAAAAATGACAGTTTTACCCATAACTTAAGGATTTTGCATACTAACTCCAAAAGTCACCAAAATTTACATGCATCATGTAAATTTTATCTTCAATTCAAATATCAATTTAGAAAAATTTAAAACTAATCACAACTATTAAAACTCCATAGGGCCGAAATTTCCATATGCTATTTCTATTGATTTTTGTTTCCAACTTGTTTTGATCAACCTTTTGATCTATGACTTATAAATATGTGATCTTCAAACCAAACCATCACATGGTTTAAAAAGATATCCTAAAACATATATAAGCTTCTAATTCAAGATCACATGGTTAAAAATTAATCAAAACATAAATTTAGCCAATAACATTGACACTTTGGCTTATCTGAATATCTCTTTGCATAAAATTTCATATCTTTGAAACTAATATCAAATATCTTCAAAATAATAATATAACATGTATATAAGATGCTTAGGATCCTCCAATAAAATTATCAAAGCCATTGGAATAGATTTAGACCACCAAAGAGTTAAACTTTCTCAAAACAGAAACTGTTTTTCCTCTTCCAGTTTCTAAGTTTCTAAATATAAGAAAATATTTCATCAAAACCTTTAATCATGCAAAAATCCTCTACCAATAGTCATATATACATGTTAACAATACTCCATAAAACTTTTGGACCAATATCTATCCATTAGTTTGGTCAAAAACTCCAAACTATAACATATTCTCCAGTTTATCTTCCAGAATGACCTTTCTATAGTTTACATAATATTTGACCGACCAAATGATCTTCAAATGGGACAAATAAGATATTCACATAAACTAGACTCAAAAGTAAACAACTTATACGAATGAGACTTTATGATAAAATACTTACAAAAGCTTGGAAATGGGCATGCAAAAGAACTCCTAGAAGCTGTCCAAGAGAGAGTGTTTGATATTCTTTTAATGGAAAGTATAAATGAAAATAATTTCGTGGGGAGAAGTGGTTGGAGATACTTATGGATGAGATATGGAAGAGATGAGGCTGGAGTGAGAGTTAAGTGTAGGACTCTCTTACCTAAAGTGAGAGTTAAGTGTAGGACTCTCTTACCCGGAGTGAGAGTGGAGTGTAGGACTCTCTTACCTAATAATATCTACAAAAATCAATTCAAGATATTTTTACCCAATAATATCCATGAAATTAGCTTAAAATATTTTTATCTAATAATATCTACAAAATTAGTTTAAGATATTTTTATCCAATAATATCTACAGTTTTGAACATACATTTTGTCCGAAAATATGAAAAAATGTTATTGTGCCATAAGACCTTAAATAACCCTCTGAGTCTAATGGCACAAACCATAATACATTTTGACACTTCTAACTATCTCCAATAATCAAAAACACACTTCTGATACCATAGTAAATAATAACACTAACTATGTAGTTAGACAAAAACCTATACGATTAATGGATTCGTGAAAACTTATGGGGTCTTCACGAGGTTCTTAAAGTTAATAGAAATTTCACAATTGAATTTCTAACGGGCTGTTACAGGTAGGCCAGATGAGAAGATGATAGGCAAGTGTGTTTCCCAAGCCTTTCTTACTGAAGGGCAGAGACATAGTGCATGAGCTACATCTTCTGTCTCTCAGTTGCATAGCTTGCAAGTTTCATCATTTAGTACCTTTCTTTGCACCAGATTGAGCTTAGTTGGTAGGCTTTCTTTGCAAGCTTTCCATGCAAATATCTCGATCTTGGCTGATAGCTTCAAATTCCATAGATCCTTCCAACATGAAAAATACATCTGAAGATGAAGAATAAAAGTACTAAATGTTTTATTCATATAGGTGGCTATACAATATTAGACCTTTTATAATTTCTTCTAATAAATTTTCTTTATCATATAAATCATTTCAAGGATGCTTCCAAAAATAAAACGAAGAAATGTGCCTCATCCTCCAAGTCCCAAACCCATTAAGGACTCCCCAATTGAGGTATCTGTCCCTGAACAATTTTACACGCAAGAGACAAACAACCAGTTGACACCTACTAGTAAGAAAATGTTGTTGATAATTCAATAGATTTTAATACTCCAAAGACTTTGTTTATTAATTTTAAATATATTTGTTGGTGCCAAATCACGTTGAGGTAGTGGCGTAACACGTGGCCTTGCATTGGAAAAAGCAGAAGGTATGGAAAAAAGCAAAAGGTATGGAAAAATCAAGGTCACCATTCTTGACAACTCCACAGGGGGAGTGGATGATAGTGCTGCATCACTTTCATCCTACGTTGGCACACTAGTCCAAGCTTATGCCCCATTTTATGTGCAATCATGGCAAGATGTTCCGAATGAGATTAAGGAGCATATTCAAACACGTGTACTAGTTAGTTTAAGTTAAGAGTACATGTTTTTCACATATTAGTTTAATTTCATATTTTTGACATTATGAACTTGTTAGGATGAATTTGACCTCAATTTTGGCCATAACAAAGATGTGCAAACTGTGAATGAGTTGATGGCTACATTATTTCGGTGTCACAAATGACGATGTCATGAGCATTTCAAGCAATTTGAGACGTTAGAAGAGGCTGCACAGTACCATTTTCAGAAGATGAAGTTAGATGATTGGAGGAAGTGTTGTGATCTCTTCACAAATCCAGATTATCAAGTATTCTAGAATTATATCCTATAATTATTTACATTTATATTTGTTCTATATTATATATATATACACATTATAATTAATATTCATAATTCATTTTGTAGCACTTAATTTCTATAAATGCATAGAATAGAACCGCTTTAACTATCCACCATCGTGCCGGCTGGTTCAAGCTCATTCCAGCATCTTGCTGATAAAAATGGTAATTAATAACTTAAAATTTCACTCATTTTCCTCATATTCTTTTATTTAAGTACTAACGTTATCTTTTGAAATTGCTAATGTGGCTTTGTTAGAAACGTGATGATCCTGAAATTTTTTTCTCATTTATTTCTATGCTGCTGCTTACAGTAATGAGCACAGTGAGTGGATGGATCCTGTCATTGCAAATAATTATGTAAGCGATATTAATTTTTTTAATAAACTATGAAACAAGTGAATAATTTATTTTTTATTTGTTTTTATTTTAATATGTTACTTATTGTGTATTTTCTTTCTAATTGCAGTCAGCTTCTGGGAAGTCATCTCCTAGTGAAATTGACATACTCATGTAAGTGCTCAAGACCAAGTTTGGTTTGGTAAGAGGTTTGATACTTTCTTTCAGGCATCTCGGTTCATCCTCCACAAACTCGAGTTCACAAGTTAATAATCTCACCAATGATTTAGATGCAACACAACAAAAAATTGAGTATATGAGGTCGAGACAGCAAGAGTTGGAGTCTCTCTTGGAGCGATAGTCTGATTTAGAGATGCATATGTGGGAGCAACAGTGAGACCAGGAGGAAATAATGCGCATTGAAATCCAGGAGCAAGTGCAGAGGGAGATGGTGGTCCAGATAGAATGCATTATATCACTACAGCAGGATTGCAATGGCCGTGAAAGAAGAAAAAATAAGTAGGCATCAATATTATTGTTGTTTAGGACTTTTAATATCTAATTTTGCAACTCTATAAGACATTATTAGTTGTTAAGTTTATGGTGCAATATGATACAATTGTATGTTTTTTTTTTAATTTTATGAAATTGGTATTTCTGATGAGTACGTTCGAATGTAAATAAACAACATTCGAACGTAATGACACAAAATTATAACAAAACATTTGAACGTAAGACATAAATGTTCGAATGTTTAAACTGTTAATGTTCGAACAAGAACAATACGTTCGAACATTATACACATTACATTCAAACGTCTAAGCCAGTTTACGTTCGAATGTTATACACGTTACGTTCGAACATATGTACGCTCAAACGTAAATATTAAACGTTCAAAATAGAACCAATGAACGCCAACTTTTGCAGTTCGAATGTCAATCGGTTGGTTTTACATTCGAACGTGAAATGTGACAGATTTTAACTATCACAAAAAACTTTCACATTTGAACGTTGCATCTCATGGAAGACTTCCAACCTTCACAATCTGTATTTTTTTTTTTTTTTATGAAGGTTGAACAGTAAACTGTTACAAAAAATTTTCCGTGATGCCTTTTCTGTGACAGCTTCAAACAGTCATGAAATGTGTTTAGTGACAGTTGGGTTGTTTTTAGTGATGGTTTGGGCCGTCACAAAAGGTAAAATGTGATTTAGTAATTATGTCTATATATTGAATATATTTCGTAGCTATATCTTATAATTTATACAATAATTAGTCGATAAGATTTAATAATTTCATATACTAGTATGTGGGAACTATGTATAAAATAGATATATTCTATCATATTATATGTATTACTCTTATATGTAGGGATATAATATATTATTATTATAGATAAATATCAACTAACTAGTTAGATATTAATTATTTATAAATTTTTAAAATATTATAATCTAATAGATTTTTTTTCATTTATCTAATTTATTAATTATTCAATCTTTTTCAAAAAATTAAAAAAGTAAACAATTTGAGTTGAGCTAGAGTTGGGAGTTCAGTTTACAAAATAGAGCTTGAACAATAAATAAATAAAAAAATTAAACTCGAATATTTTGAGTTGAGCCGAAATCCGCAAGCTAAAGACTAGCTTGGCTCAATTACAGCCATATCTGGATTGCTAATTATATGATCTCTAACATGGACCCGATAAATAAATAATAACCTTTTATTGCTGGAATGAATTCGACTCATTTATATTCATAATTGAAAAAAATATCGACCACACATTATTAATGTAATTTTTAAAAATAACTAAAATATGGAAAAATATTCTAATAATGATGTTTTATATCTGTTTCAAAATTAAAAGATTAGAAGAACGGCTTTTTAAAAAAAATAATTCATAATATCATATTTAAGTAATAATGTCTTATTTTGAATCCGTCAACGGTCCTGCGTGCATGTACCCACAAGTTACAACGTCGTTCTCAAGATTGTTATGACTTGTCTCGGTAGGCTGCTAATAGCTAGTCGACGATAAAAGAGGAAACAAATATTTGTAAACTTTGATCTGGGATTTTATTTTCCAATTCTGCTACAGGTACCCGGGTTGGGTACCTTTGAGGGAATCGGCTACAGATTAAAAATAAAACTTAAAAAAAAAAAAAAGGAGAGAGAGGAAAGGCGGCTGAAACCGAAAATATGAAACCCAATCCAGAAAATAGCTAGCGTCGTTGTGGGTGAGTGCCGTCAAAGAATTTTTTATTTTTTATTTTATTTATTTATTTTCTGAGAGAGAGTGCCGTTGCTCAAGGCCGGTGATCATCGTTGTGGGTAGATTTCGTCTATGCCGGTGGTCGCGTCATGTGCAATCATTGATATTATAATCTAATTTTCAAGAAACCAATTTTGTCACATCCCTACTTTTTATTTTATTTTATCTTACCAATGTTTTCCCAGATCGATCACATTAAACAATCCACAGGTAATACATCTTCAAATTGGGTAAGAATAGTTCAAACCATAAATATCTTTCCCCTTCAGTAAGCATCAGCACTAATCACCAAAGAATTTGAGGAGATCTTAAAGGCCCAATTCCAAATTTGTGTGAGGAAAGAGACCCCAACATACCATGGCTCTCTTTTCCTCTTTTCTATTAAATCTTCGTCAAAAGGAAAAAGAATGCCAGCGTACCCCAAATGCACCATCACCATCGCCAATTTTAGACCTAGAGACACCAACATACCATGGCTCACTTTTCACCTACTTTTTCATTACTATTTACAACATACTTCAACACTTCTCAACATCTAAACCATATTACCATTCTACTTTCCTTTTCATAATAAAACTCCTAGCTACCCGACTACTTTCTATAAATTTCAACCACGCACAAATTTAGCTCCACTCCCATGTGCATACGTCTCTCTTTGTTCATCACAAGCGTTTCCTGTTGGCCTTTATATAGATACTCTCATATCCCTCATGCATGAAGAAACTCCAAGAAAAAGAGGTTGCCGCAATCTCAGTTCAATGAAAACCTCCTTCACGTAGTGCTGCAGCCACTTCTCCTAGCCTACTGTGCCTCCCCGCCGTGTTAAGCCACCCTGCAACAATGTCCTCAGCCACGGGAAACACCACATGGTAGCAACCCAGTCACACCTCCTCCTTGACCCCCCACCATCCGAAACCCATCCATTGCCTCCACATTGCTGCCGCTAGCCACTGCCAAAGGCTAGTCTACAGCACCTCCACAAGCCATAATGACCGCAAGCCCAACGCCTCCACCCTCACGCACAGCAACACCACCACAAGTCTCTGTCGTGGAAGCTGCAAGTCCTCTTCTTCATGCAAGGCCCGTTTTCCCTTCCCGAAAATAGAGCATATTTTTCCTCCTAGCTTCCATCCTCATTGCTACCTCCAGTCTCAGCACGGTGACGCCCAGTGACGCCGAATAGCTCCACTGCATCTCGGCCCATCACCACCGTAGGTTCCTTTTGGTTCCTCTCACTCTGTCTCCTTCTGTTTGAACTCTTTTTCTCTCTCATCTTCTCTCTCTGTTTTCTGTAGCCCAGTGTCTGTTGCGTGCCATCTTTCTTCCTCCCAGTGTTGCTTTGTTCTGGTCTTTCAATTTTTCATGTAAGCTTCTTGCGCGGTCTCAAGTTGTTCCATTGGCGTATTATTGCTGTGGTGTAGTGTTATTGTTATTTTTTAAGTTTTAACCTATCTTTTGCAGGAGAAATTTATTTACATTTATGCCCTTTATATTTGAAGGCTATATCAGAATATCTGTGGGCTCTGGTTTCTTCTTTGCACTTGTTTTAAGTAGAAACTATTTTATGATGACCTTGTTTTAAGCCTCAAATTATTTTGTAGTTGTACTAATTGTATTTTATTTAAATTATTTCAAGTATCTATTTACAACTTGATTCCACAAAATACATTAAGGGATCTTCATTATATTATTTGGTATTAAATTTACAAGTTGATTTTAGTAGTATTTTAATTAAGAATATTTAATTGATTTGGGTATTATTAGACTTCTTGTAAAGTTGAATAATTATGTTAATTATAAGAAAATAAACATATTATGGGAGAGAACGTTTTCACAACTTATTTATGGGAGCTTATAGTAATCAAAGTATTCTATTATTTTTCTATATGTTCTTAGTATTTTAAATAAGTGTATTTATTGATTTTCATGATTAACTGAATTTTTTTTTTTTCTCGGTTATCTTTCTTAGTATGAACTTGATTATGTGTTATTGAGGAATTAGGAAGTGGTGGTATTTTTTAGGTTAAGAGAAATTTTAGATTTTTGAGGTATTACAATAGGTATTTCATGTGTAAATACGGGGTTTTTGGTCAATTAGAGATTTATTCAACTTACATGAATTTTTATAGGTAATGATTGATATTCATTTAGTACTATTGTGAAGGAATTCTGAAAAGTTAAGAAGTTCAGATAATCAGAGTTCTTATACTAGACTTTGCATAAGAATAAAATGAACTAGGGTTGATTTATGAAAATGTGCATTATATGTTATGAAAAGAATTATGAAAACAATCTCAATTATTTGTTCAACATTATTCATGAACTTCGATGAAAGAGAAAGCATTTTTGTCATAATTGGTGTAGACATGAGCTTATTTTCTAACATTTTGTTTCTAAGTTGTGCAAAAAAGAGCAAATATGAAATTTTATACATAAATTATATTTTTGGGATCTAATTCTATTCTATTCTGAAGATGTTCTGAACTTTGATATAATATGATATGATGTGATTTCTGAAAACTTTTGGCATGATATTCTGAATCGGGATGTGGTGTGTGCATGGTGATCTATTTGACCTACCACGGGTGCTAATAGTGGCTTCTGTTTGTGTTGGTACTAACTATTCTGCTTTTGGTGCACCCATTTTGGAAATAAAGTGGTTTTTTTGGTCGTCTTTCATGTGTGCACATTGTGGGCTCTGAGAATAAATAAGGGAAAGATTCACATTCTGTTTCTGCTCGGTTAGCTACTGAGTTTTGCACAACCCTACCATAGGGGTTAAACATGGCCTCTTATGTGATATGATGTTATGGTATGATGGTGGTCAACAATGCTATGCCAAAAGAATCTTGAATAAGAATATTTTTAAACTTTTGCTTTGACATTTTTGATAACATGTTCTAATTTTGTATTTTTTTATCATAAAATATTTTGTTCTGCATTTTGTACTTTGTAAATGCTCATGTTTATACATTGGTATATGTTCTCTACTTACTAAGTTGTTGATAACTCACCATTTATTTCCGTAACATTTTTTAGATAATCTTGATGGTTAAGCTAGAGAGCATGAATAGGTTGTGCTCGAGAAGTTTGATGATTGTAGAGGAATAAGTACCCAAGGGTACAAGTACTTGTTTGAGTCAAAGTTAGAAATATGTTGAGTTGAGGATATTTTCGAGTCTTTGTGGAGTTGTTATTCTATTTTATTGAAGATTTTGGTTAGTATTTCTGTGGAGGAACATGGATTCTTGAGTTGAGCAAATGAATTAATATTTTATAGAGTTTTTTTGGATTTTATAGTTGTGATATTAGAGTTTATATTTAGTAATAAAAGCTAACTCTCTGGACCTATAGGATCGGGGCATTACAATTGGTATCAGAGCCAGGTTTGAGATTCTGCAGATTTTATGGATTGAAGTTTTGGGGAAATTGAGGTTTTAGATTTGCTTGGCTTATTCTATAGGCTATAGGAGATGACTTGGATATGATTTATGGTTTAGATTTTGAAGTGGGCATAAATTTGATCGAATGCCAGGTTTGAGGTTCAATAGATTATAATATATGAAGTTTTGGATGTCGGTGGGTTTAGGAAGTGACTTTAGATTTGAGGTATAGAAATTTGAGGACTAAGAAATGATTATGTTGAAATTTAAAGGTTTAAATTTTGGGTTGACTCCGTGCAATGAATTTTGGTTAGGAACTGGAGGTTTAGACTTGTGACATTGATGTTTTAGAGGAATAATTAGGCCTATGAATCCAATGTGGTGGTTAGTTCATTTCGGATATACTGTGCATTTAGGACTACAAGTTGTTAGAATGCACAACGGAAGCGTGGTTTTTGCAGTATGATAGTTTTTTTATTTTGCTATTTGTATGAGGTTCAAAGATTATGTGGAGAGTTCAGAATTATTATTAGGTTTTTAATTATATTGTTGAAATTTATACTTTAGGACTTAATTTGTATCTTTCAAAGGATGATGTAATGTACGCAAATATGTATGAAGGTTTAAGTATTCCAGTCTTAATTTTAGGTACAACAAATTTCAAAGACGAAATTTTTTTTAAGGGGGGAGAATGTAACACTTGAGTCCAATACCAAGTTGTTTTAAAGAATTTTTGAATTTATATGTGCGAAAAACCCAATTGAGCTTTCATATAATTTTTTCTTTCTTTCTTTCCAACTAGACTAAGAGTTTAAAAATCTTTATTTCGGTGGATTATGATTTTCTTTAGGTTTGATATTAAAGTTAAAAATATTTTATGGGCCAAGATATTTTTTTTTTTTTTTGAACAAGTTGATTTATTTTATTTTTAATTTTAGAGGTCGAGTTGAGACTCAAAATTCGGGAAAAAACCATTTATTAATTTCTTTCGCTATCCAAGTGTAAGCCCAAATGTTTAAAATGGCGCTACCGATCACCCCAAAACTCTAAGCCCTTGAGTCTTAGGCTTCAAACTCTATTACCATTCTACTTTCTTTTTCATAATAAAACTCCTAGCTATTGGACTACTTTCTATAAATTTCAACCACGCGAATTTAGCTCCACTCCCATGTGCGTACGTCTCTCTTTCTTCATCACTACGGTTTTTCGTTGGCTCTTATATCCCTCATGCATGAAGTAACTCCAAAAAAAAGAGGTTGCTACAATCTCAGTTCAGTGACAACCTCCTTCACGTAGTGCTGCAGCCACTTCTCCTAGCCTATGTGCCTCCACGCCATGTTAAGCCTCCCTGCACTAGTGTCCTTAGCCATGGGAAACACCACATGGTAGCAACCCACTCGCACCACTTCCATGACCCCCCACCGTCCGAAACCCATCCATTGCCTCCATGTTGCTGCCACTAGCCACTGTCCAAAGGTTAGTCTACCGCGCACCTCCACAAGCCACGGTGACCGCAGACCTAACGCCTCCACCCTCACGTATGACAACACCACATAAGTCTCTGCAGTGGAAGCTGCAGGTCCTCTTCTTCATACAAGGCCCCTGTTTTCCCTTCCCAAAAATAGAGCATATTTTTCCTCCTAGCTTCCACCCTCGTTACTACCTCCAGTCTCGGCACGGTGAAGCCAAGTTATACCGAACAGTTCCATTGCATCTCTGCCCGTCAATGCTGTAGGTTTCTCTCTATTCCTCTCACTGTCTCCCTTCATTTGAACTCTTTTTCTCTCTTGTCTTCTCTCTCAGATATCTCTCTCTGTTTTCTACAGTCCATTGTCCATTGCGTGCCATCTTTCTTCCTCTCGGTGTTGCTTTGTTCTAGTCTTCTATTTTTTTGCGTAAGCTTCTTGCGTAGTCTCAAGCTATTCCCTCGGTGTATTATTGTTGTAGTGTAGTGTTATTTTTTGTGTTAACCTATCTTTTGCAAGAGAAATTTATTTACATTTATGCCCTTGATATTTGAAGGCTATATTCATATATTTATGGAAGAATAATGCTGCATACAGTCACTTTTGCGTATTCTTTGCATACTCTACTGATATGATTGGTTGGATTAATTTTTTTTAACACACAACTAATCATATCACTGGAGTGCACAAAAGAGTGCACAAAAATGACTGCTCATAGAACTTTTGTTTGTGGGCTCCAGTTTCTTCTTTGTACTTAGGCCTGTTCATCAGATCCGGTCCGAACGGAAAAGGCACTATTCCGACCTGACCCGAAAACACAACCTCCCGATAAAGGGGCTTCCGAACCGATGAGATTAACCGAACCAAAAAATTTCAAAAATTAACCGATTAACTGGAAAAAAAAAAAAAAAAAAAAAAAAAAAAAAAAAAAAAAGAAGAAGGAGAAGGCAAGACAAAGAGGCTAGCGTCGAAGAATCTTGTGAACCATGTCCATCAAAACGGCGATCGAATAAAAAACACCCTCCTTTCACACTCCACTTCACTACCACTTCTTTGAGTCTTGACCCGCACTGATCACTTCCTTCCTTCCTTCCATGGTAGTACCTAAAAGGAGGAAGCTTTGCAGATGAAATCAACCCAATGGAACACAAGCAGAACAAAAAGTGGAGGAAATAATGGATTAAGGAAAAAAGAAGCTCCCTCACTTACATGTGAAAGAACAAATCTTGCTTGAAAAAATCTGCTCCCACATTTCTCACTCAAACTCTCCTACCAACAACAAACCGGCTTATCCTCTGGTTTTTCTCAAACCCAAACGATCAATACAAAAGAAATTTTCTTTGCACCGGGGAACTTGAAATGGTGAGTACCTTATGGCCGGCCATGTCTGGAGGTAGAAGATGGAATATTCTTGTTAGCTCTCAATCGATGAAGATGATATGGAAGAAGATCATTGTGTGGAGGAGGAGAAGGCCCTGGCGAGAGACACCAACAAGCCCATGTGGTTCCCACCTCCTTTCTTTCCTTGAAACTCTTTTCTTCTTTGCTATTGGTGGTAGGATAAAGCAAAGGGCCCTACTATTTGACGAAATCACAGAGGATATACAATCAAGTTGCTCTTTGTTCCCCTCCAGCTCGATGAGATTTCGATTCTAAAAGTTGCAAAAGCAACAAAGCAGTTACTGGATATACCATGGAAGCAGAGCTTCATATCATATGGCAACATGATAGCTATTCTATCCTTAAATCTTCAGCCCAAGGGCCAAGACGCTTGTGGAGAAGCATTTTTAGGGGACTGTAACAGTGATGCTATGATGTACAAAGACGGGAAGTGCAGAAAACAAAGGCTTCCATTGAGATTCGGAAGAAGAACATGGTGACTCGAGCGTAGCCCTCATCAAGCTAGGTACGTCTCCACTCTCTCCGAATCCAAGGGTGCCGAAAGAGAGCAAAAAGAAGAATTGAGAAGTCACTTGTATCCAGAAATAAAAAGAAGAATTGAGAAGTCACTTGTATCCAAAAATGGGTATTAGGTAATTCTCGATTAAATCGAAAACAGGAACAGCCATTTCTGCTTCCGAAGAATACTGAAACAGTTCGGGCATTTTTGTTCGAGTCGGATCAGTTAAATCGGCCATGTTGGAAGATCGGATAATTTGTACACCCCTATTTTTACTTGTTTTAAGGAGAACCTATTTTATGATGGCCTTGTTTTAAGTCTCAAAATATTTTGTATTTGTAATGATAGTATTTTATTTAAATTATTTTAAGTATCTATTTACAACTTGATTCCACAGAAAACATTAAGGGATCTTCATTATATTATTTGGTATTAATTTTACAAATTGATTTTAGTAGTATTTTTAATTAAGAAGATTTAATTGATTTGGGTATTATTAGACTTCTTGTAAAGTTGAATAATTATGTTAATTATAAGAAAATAAACCTATTATAGGAGAGAACGTTTTAACGACTTATTTATGGGAGCTTAAAGTAATCAAAGTATTCCATTATTTTTCTATATGTTATTAGTATTTTAAATAAGTGTATTTATTGATTTTCATGATTAAACTACTTTTTTTTTTCCAACTATCTTTCTTGATCGGTATGAACTCGATTATGTGTTATTGAGGAATTAGGAAGTGGAGGTATTTTTGAGGTTAAGAGAAATTTTATGTTTTTGTGGTATTACAATAGGTATTTCAAGTGTAAATATGAGGTTTTTGGTCAGTTAGAGATTTATTCAAATTACATGAGTTTTTATAGGTGTTGATTGATATTCATTCAGTACTATTGTGAAGAAATTCTGAAAAGTTAAGAAGTTCAAGTAAGCAGAGTTCATATACTAGACTTTGCGTAAAAATAAAATGAGCTGGGGTTGATTTATGAAAATGTGTATTATATGTTATGAAAAGAACTATGAAAACAACCACATTATTTGTTCGATATCATTCATGAACTCTAATGAAAGAGAAAGCATTTTTGTTTTGACTGGTGTAGACATGAGTTTATTTTCTAGCATTTTGTTTTTAAACTGTGCAAAAGAGAGCTAATATGAAATTTTGTGCATAAATTATATTTTTGTGACCTGATTATGTTCTATTCTGAATATGTTCTGAACTCTGATATGACATGATGTGATTTCTAAAAACTTTTGATATGACATTCTGGATCGGGATGTGGTGTGTGGATGGTGATCTATTTGACCTACCACAAGTGCTAATAGTGTCTTTTGTTTGGGTTAGTACCTACTGTTCTATTTCTGGTGCACTTAATTGGGAAACAAAGTGTTTTTTCTTTTGGTATTTTTCGTGTACACACTTGGGACTCGGAGAATAAATAAAGGGAAGATTCATATTTTGTTTCTACTCAGTTAGCTACCGAGTTTCGCACAACCATACCACAGGAGTTAAACATGGCCTTTAATATTTTGGTATAATGGTGGTCAGTTATGTTATGCTAAAAGAATTTTGAATAAGAACATTTTTGAACTTTCACTCTAACATTTTTTATAGCATATTCTGATTCTGCATTTTGAACTCTGTAAATGCTCATATTTATACACTGGTATATGTTCTCTACTTACTGAGTTATTGATAACTCATCTCTTATCTCTACAAAATTTTTTAGATAATCTTGATGGTTAAGCTGAAGATCAAGAATAGGCAGTGTTAGAGAAGTTTGATGATTGTAGAGGAATAATTATAAATACCCGAGGGTACGAGTACTTATTTGAGTCATAGTTAGTAATTTGGTTACTTTTGGTTATTTGATATGTTGAGTTAAGGATATTTTCCAAATTCCGAGTTAAGGATATTTTCAAGTATTTGTAGAGTTGTTATTTTTATTTTATAATTGTGATATTGGAGTTGATATTTAGTAATAAGAGCTAACTCTCTGAACCATGCACTCACAAAATATAATGAATTTATAATCAAAGGTTGTAGTTTCATGTTTTTATTTTTTACGTTTTTATTGAATTTTTGACTCTTTTATATTCATAGTTCAAAGAAATTTCGACCACATGACATTACTAATTTAATTTTTAAAAATAACTAAAATATGGTAAAATATTCTAATAATGATGTCTTAGATTTTTTTTTTTTCAAAATTCAAAGATTAGAAGAACGGCTTTTTTAAAAAAATAAATTTAATATCAGATTTACTTATTTATTTACTAAAGCAATAATGTCTTTATTTTGAATCCGCAACGGTCCTGCGTGCATGAACCCACAAGTTACAACGTCGTCCTCAAGATTGTTATGACTTATCTCGGTAGGCTCGTGATAGTCGACGTTAAAAGAGGAAACAACTATTTGTAAAATTTGGTCTTTGGATTTTATTTTTAGATCTGTTTGGATAATTGAATACATCTGTAAATAGTAATGAAGTTGTTTGTAAATAAGAGTGAAATGATTTGAGTTAATATATTTTATTAGATTTTAAAAAATGAAAAAGAAAGAACTAAATAAAAATATTATAAAATTAAAAACTGTTTAAATATAATATTTAATATAATTTTTATTTTATTTTTTGTGTATTGTTTCAGAGTTTGGAAAAATTATATTAGATTTTGTATTTGGATAATTATTAAATAATGATTATATTAAATAATTAAATAATTAAAATTGAAAAAGAGGTTTTATATATGAAAAAGTTTGGGAAGGAAATATTTATGAATACTTGAAAGATAGAATTGTTCTTGAAGACTAGGCTAGCATTGTTTCGAGGCTAGCGACTTGGATCAATTAATATTCGGGTGGGATGATGAGGTTGACAAGAAACAGTCTGAGAGAATTGTTGAGAAATGTTGACTAGAATTATGAATAGTAGTAAAAAAGTAATGAAAAAGTCATAATAGAATATTAAATTGTAATAAAACGTAATGAACAATAATAAAAAATAGATAAAAAATAATAATAAAATATTAATAGTAGTAAAATATTCTGAATATATCTCAGCACTCAAACCTAGCTTTAATTAATACTTCAAATTTGATATATACAGTTATTTTTATATTCTTTTTACGTATTTTTTGTGTACTCTACTATTGTAGCAGAACTCATTATTTATTTATATTTTTAAAAAAATAACATATCTAAAAATATTAATAGAGTATACAGAAAATATATAAAAATAACTTTGCAAGAGTTTTTGTTAAACCTTTTGGTGTATTCAAGTAGAGCTATGCGAAATTTTGGATACTCTGATTCCGGCCGACCTCCACCGTTGACAAAGTCAGAGTTTTTGGAATTCGGACGTGCTCCGACAATTTTCTTATTGTTGGAGTCGGAGTCGGAGTCGAAGGTATTAGGGGCTCCGAACTCCTTCTTCGAACTCTGACTTTTTATTTTAAGTTTTACTTCTACGTCTTTTATTTTTTTTTTTCAATAAAAAATAACTAAACGACACCATCCCGTTGCAAGTGGAATAGCGTCGTTTTGCTCCTCTACGATGTTTCCCTCCCCCCCTTTTCTGTCCCCCCTTATTCCGCGATTGCCCCTTTGGCCCTTTCTTTCTTCCAGTTCCAGAGGCCCTTCTCCTTGAGACTTGAGTCCCTCGTCGTCCAAAGCCCAGACCCACCATTGACAACATCCCTTCGTCGGTTCGTCCTGCCATCTTCAACTCCAAACGGTAAAGGTAAGTTCAATTAGGCATCTCTCTTCTCTCCCCCTTCATGTTTTGTTTTCTAAGGTTTGTACCCAGTAAATCAGAATTGTCTTCTGTGTTGTTGGTTTGTTGGTGTTTGTTTGGACTCTGTTTGTTGGTGTCTGTTGTTGGTTGTAAAGGGCGTGAGTCATGATGTTGCTGATCTGTTTTGGCTGTGCTACACGTCCTGCCTACCAACTGTTTGTCTAATTGCGGAATTGGGTCCGATTGCGACTGGGTATTTTAAGGAATAGTTAGTAATTAACTTTTTTTATTCATACTAACACAGGGAACGTCGTTTAAAACTTATCCAAAAGTTTAAAGATGCAATTTAAGTTGAATTGATTAGAGGTGGTTTGTCACTTGGACATGCCAAACTATAATCCCCATTGAAAAAAGATAAAGCTCCTCCATCACCAATGCCATTTCACCTATTAAGTAGTGTAATTAAACAAAAGCAGTACTTCCTTTTCATTTTTTCTTCAACTTTGATTCCTTTTGTGATTCTTGAATTATTGGTTATTAATTATAAGGTGCAGTGGCATAGTCCATAAAGAAAGATCAAGTAAACCCACCAATTAATACTTCTGTCTAGGGTCCAAGATCATTATGATATACTCAAATTCTGTGGATTATCGGCTCTAAACTGCAAAATGCTTTGCTTGTCCTCTGGTGGTGGTGGTTACAATTTCATATCATTACTAATTATTTGTTAAGCATTCTTAGTTTGATAGGTCTTGTTACACAAAAAAGATTAGTGGAATTGTTTTATAAAGGCATAAATCATGACCTAGCTGTAGTTGTTGTGGGGGCATAAGTCTAGCAGATCTGAATAGCTTTAGTTGACTTCTGAATGATCTTTACAATGGGGATTACAGTTTGGCATGATGTGCGACAAACATATAGCTGGTAACTAACCTGCCCATTAAGCTATTAAGACCAGTTAACCATTAAGTGGATGATGAGTGCCCCATCTTGTTTTTCTCTTAAAATATTTACAGGTCAATGTGTACTTTTCCTTTCTTTCTTGTGGAATATACGAGTTTTAAGAGAATTATTTATGGTTTCTTTTGTATAATCTAATGAACGAATTCCCTGATTTTAATGTTAGGTTTATGATCACTTGGACGTTCCGACTTGATGGAACTCATCATACATGATGTTAGATGTGGCACAGAAGTACCAAAGAGTGATCGAGCTGATGGAGGTCAAGGATGGGGGCTTTAAGTATTCTTTGCTGGAGCCTACAAGAAAAAGGCTGGGTGCGCCGGACAAATATGATTGGACTAGTGTGAGGCATTTCGTCACATTTGTGCAAATTTTTTACGACATCACTATGCAGATATTTGGGACTGCGAACTTGTACTTCAACAAGCTCTCAGGGCTTCACTACCACTTTCAAGAAGGTTGTGATGACCCTAGCGGACTGTGATCTTGTATAGTTATGAGGATGCAAACCAAATATGATAAATATTGGGAGATGTTGAGAAGATAAAATAGATTACTTTTTGTGGCCGTGATCCTTGACCTTCGATATAAGTTGGCTGTGATAGAATTTTGGGCAAATTTCGTAATGGGGGCAATGAGGTCTGCACAGTTTATTCAAGCGTTTAAAAGGGATCTTGATGACTTATATTCCCACTACAATAATAGTAATCAGTCTTCATTAGCAGCTGGTACCTCACACTTGATCCTGACACCTCCCTCCGATGACCTTTGCCCAGATAGAGCATTGCATCCACGCTGTCGAGGTTACAACGTTATGAACCTGTATCATCAACTTGTTGCAGCGAGGAATATTATGCAGTGTACTTCTGAGGTTAAACGGTATTTTGAGAAAGAGGTCGAGACAGCTAGTGATGTATTTCAATTATTAACTTGGTGGAAGGTTAATTCCACCAAGTATCCATTTATTTCCCGTATTTTTCGAGATATACTAGCCATTCTTATCACTACAGTTACCTCTGAGTCGGCGTTTAGCATTGGAGGTCGAGTGTTGGATTCTTACCGGAGTTCATTGTCACCATCTACCGTGGGGGCCATCGTTTGCACATAGAATTTAATAAGTGATAGCCCCTTGGACTAGATACCATTGGTATTAATGTTGAGAGTTATAGAGTTGAATTGAGTAACCCTATTTTACTTATTTTTTTATTATTAAAGTTTATTCAAATAATTATTTAAGTATTTCAATCTTCTTATTTAATTCTTTTTATGGTTTCATTAATCTATCTAACTTACTTTTTAAGATTTCATAGATATAATTGTGAACTCTAGCATACTTGCGCTGATGGCTGATAGTCTGAGTCTAAGATGTGCAACCATTGGGAGTTGGGACGTAGTTGATGGATCATGGAGTATGGATAAGTTGATAACCCCCTTTAAGTTTTATTGGTGAGAAATGATAATCAAATTCTACTTTTAGCATGTTCAATTTTTTGAATCAATTTTTTTTTTTTTCCTTTGATTGATTGTGACTTTTTATCTTAATTTTAAGTATCACCAACAACCAAGCACGGTGTTGCAGATGATGCTTTTACTTTTATGGACTGTTGAATATGTTTTTCCTTATGGATTGTTTGAAATAGATTGTTTTTAGTATTATCAATATTTTGAATTATTATATAGGAGTTTTTGAATGATGTATTATATTAAATTTATTATTATTATTATTTTATTTTAGGGCTCAGAATGGGCCGATTGGGCGCATTACAAAATCAGAATTCCAATCAGAGGTCGGTGTTCCAATCGAAGCTTCGAACTCTGACCCCAGATTGGAGTCAGAGTCCAAGCAAAATTTTGCCTCCAACTTCGGGTAGTCGTAAAGCGTGGAGCTCAGGCCTACATTCAGGATTAGAAGAATTGATTTTAAATATTTTTTTGTTAAAATAAAATATTAATTTATTTCTTCCACATAATTTATTAGAAGAAACAGAGCACAGTGGCCCTATCTTCCACAGAAGCAGAATAAAAGTCCCTTGCATTAGCAGCAGCAAAAGTCATATGGTTACAAAATGTGCTTCATGAGTTGGGTGTCTTTCTTCCCATTGCTCCAACACTGTGGTGCGATAACATCAAGGCGATGAACCTTTCTATGAATCCTGTGTATCATTCCAAAGCCAAACACATGGACATTGACTTTCATTTCGTGAGAGATTGAGTTGCCACACGTACTCTACAAGTCAAGTTTTGCAATTCTCAATATCAGTTAGTTGATCTTCTTATAAAACCAATTTTGTCGATCACTTTCTTCATTTAAGGTCGAGTCTCAACTTGGTAAAAACCCTGTTCAACTCGACAGGGCGTATAAAGCAAAGTGACTCTTCTAGAAATTTTCACAAACACATGAAGGGGCACTCTGGACAATACAACAATAACGTAATGGCTGAAGGGTCATTCCCCTCAATTGTACATCATTGTCACAGTCTTCTAGAATACAACAGTAGAGAACAAAATTGTTAACTATTTTCTCTGAAGTTATTTGTAACAATTCATTAATTTTTATTTGTTATTCTCGTGTACAAATAGCACTTAATACAAATCAATGAAATCAGGAAAGTTTATTACATTCTTCTATCTATTCTGTTATTAGGCCATTCTACAAATGAGGATGGTCTACCGATAAATGGTCCATTATTTTATTTTATTTTTTGTATTTCTCTTCAACATTAAGAATTGTTTTTAATATTTAAGGAAAAAAAATCTATTAAATACCTTTCAAAATTTTAAAAATTAAAAAATAAAAATACACCTATGGGTGCAAATGCTAAGTAGACCAGCATTTATCCTTGATCTTGGAATTTATCTTTAGAGATCGTTTTAACAATTAAATATCTCATAATAACTGTAAATAGTAATAAAATAGTTGATAAATAGTTGTGAAATGATTTAAATTAATATATTTGATTAAATTTTGAAAAATCACCAAATTATTTTATTATTATCTATAAAATTTTAATCTCATTTAATTACCCAGATATGTCCTTAGTTTCATTACTCCTAATTTGCATTGAAATTTGCATGGTAGATCAACGTTTTGCTGGGTCTTCCTACAAATTTATGACCATATATGCACTCCCAACCCCCAGAACGGGGGCCAAATATATTGAATTAATAATCAAAGCTGTAGTTTCATGATTTTATTTTTTGGTTGGTCAGTAGTTGTCAATTCCTTGGATTTATACCATTATCTTCTGGATTGCTAATTATATCTTATTATCTCTAACCCGAACTAGATAAATAAATAATAATCTTTTATAGCTGGATTGAATTCGACGCGTTTATATTAATAACTAAAAGAAATGTCAACCACACACTACAAGAGAATTGGTTTTTGGAGATAAAAAATTATCTCAAAAAACCCAAATTTTGTCCCTAGAAGTTTTTGGACAAAAATTTTTTTGTCTCTATTTTGTCTTAGAAAGACCATCTCAGAAAGTATTTAGAGATAAAAATTGATTTTCATCTCCAAAAAGTACTTTTAGGTATGAAATTGGGCGGAACAAGTCGAAATCGTTCGAATGGATTTTTTTTAGACAAAAAAATGTCGTCTCAGAATCAAGTTCGAATGAAAAAAAATTTGTTCGAACTTACATTTTTGTTCGAACAATATGAAATGTTTATTCGAACTAATAACCGTATTTGATCCAGTTCATTCGAACTAACACATTTTTCAAGTGACTTTTGTATGAAGATAAATTCTACCCATTCGAATAGACATTTTATTTTTAGAAATTTTATGTTCGAATGAATTTTTAAAAAATAAAGTTATTTGAAGAAATAAAGTTATTCGAATAAATATTTAATTGTTCAAACAGACGTACAGAACGAATTTCTTCGATACAGTTCAAATGGGTCTATTTTTGTTCAAATGGATGCATAAATGGTAATTCATCATTCGAACGAATTATTTACCATTCGAACAGTATTGGTCAAATAGATCAAAATTTAATTAAAAAGAACATACTAATATTATACAAATTGTAATCATCTATACATAAATTGTTCAAATGTTTACAAACATCATAAATAAAAGCAATTAAAAAAAATTAGATGAATTATGATTGTGGTGGTGGTGGTGGCATGGAGTTTTGGGACATCATTGACTGAAATTGTTCAAACATTTTTTTGTTATTTAATCGTAGCCTCTCTTCTAATCTTGTCTCTAAATCTGCTACTTGATCTAATCAGGTCAACAACTCTTTTTCGTTCTACTTTAATCGTTTTATCTCAAGTGCAGCTTTCTCTAATTTCGTAATCTTATTGTCATTCGATCTGACTTTAGAAGAGGATGATGATGTTGAGGATGGCTTCACGCAACGTCCTAAGCATCTCAAATATCAGAACATGATCCAAGAACTTGAGAAAGTATTTGAGTATCGTTGACAGATGATTCATCAGATGGATCCGCAACAGTTTCCTTAAGAGATATCATTTTGTTCTACAAAAAAAAAAAAAACATTAAAATTAATATAGATAACAAAAATATCTTTAGACAATGGAATTAAAGAAACTTAAACTTACATAATTTGCTTCTACCTCTGGATTGCTCCAAACACTATCACGATTTTTATGTGCTTTATCATACAATTGGGTCAGATCATAGTCAGCATGACTTTCTTCCTGCTGCAAAATGAAAATCTATATCAGAATTTAAATCAAAAAAGTGTATATGTTAATATTTAATGAGGACTAGAATAACTTACTATTTTTTTTACAAGCAATGAAAAGATCAAGAACTCGCATGATGGTGTATCATTAAATTTGATCTATTTGCTTTGTTTACTATACTCCATTGCTAAAAAAAAGTATTATAATTATATGTTCAATACATCTATCATGTATTCTTAAAAAAAAAAAAAAAAAAAAAAAAGATAGTAGCGAAATTATCTGATAAGCAGGATCTTCAAACAAATCATAAACTTTCTCCCATTTGTTTGGTAGCACTGCTTGGAATGGACTTTGACGCACTTCTGTCATAGTACTAAACTTCTGATAGTGTGCATGGCATCGACCTTTGTATCTCTAGAATGCATTCGACATCAGTTCCTCAATCGTTAATCGATCCTCTCACCGACCAAAATTTAGTTCAAACTCATCCTTTAAAAAATTATAAACAATTAGTATAAATACAAAAGTTATTTAAATTAACATGTTATACAAAGTAACTTATTACCAAGCAATGATTTTTTATATGGTTTTTCACATATTGGGGAACTTTAGCCCAGGAGAATGTAGCCATCGGTGCATACGTCCAAGTAAGGGTACCAACATAAGAAGCAAGCCAAGCTGCCGAATCCCTGGAGCCACCGGTGTGATCATCAGGTATATCAACTTTAATCCAGACACCACTCGTAATGCCTCTAACTCAATTCTGGTTTACAACAACTATATATATAATAATTAAAGCATATATTTTAACTAAATTATTTCATTTTAAAGATATACAGTTATAAAATACCTTATTTTGGTTCTGGTAATGTTAACCCACTATTGTTCGCAAATGAACCACACGGGGAGTTAGTAAGGGGTGGGGACGACTCATGTGTTCGTTTGTGTTTATGAGGCATATCTGTTTGAAATTATAATAAATTATTATTCAAACAAGATACATTATGGATCTTTATAAGAATTATACCTACACAAATATCTGTTTGAAAATCATTTAGTATCAGTTTTGTTGGACCAATCGCTCTCATCCTCAGTAGACACTTAAGTTGATTCATGTTCTTTCGATACTTCACCTTCAATTACTTCAGGTTGAACACCTTCTCTACGCAATGGGACCATGTCATATTGGCTTAGATCAACAAATAGATTGATGCCTGATTCATTTTCTTGATATGCTTCTTCATGATCTTGACTATCAACTTCTTCATGTGGTTTTTCTGCCTCTGGAATATAATCATATCCATTTCTTCCGGACGAGCCTTATTCCCCACATATCGCTTAAGTTTTTCCAAAAACCATTCAATATGATACATCCATCTATACTAAACGGGGCCGGCAACTAAAGTCTCACGAGGTAGGTACATAATCAAATGAACCATTACATCAAAGAATGAAGGCGGGTACAAGCTCTCCAACTTGTACAATATCAATGCAATGTCAGCTTCCATTTTTAATAAGGCATCAACTTTCAAGTTCTACTGCAAATACTCTAGAAAAATTGCCCTAATTCTATGAGAGCTATATGAACATCTTGAGTAAGCTTTCTGCTCATGTTAACTGACAACAATCGCTGCAGAAATATATTGTAGTCATGACTTTTGAGACCAGTTATCTTCCAATCATGAGTTCGGACACATCTTGACATGTTCGAAGCATAACCATTGAGTAATTTGATTGTCATGAACCAACCACAGAATTTGTTTCTCTCATCACTTGAAAGTGTATACCATCCAAGGGGCATATAGGCTGATGACCCAGTATCTTGCAAATGCAACTTCGATCTTATCCCCAACTCTTTCAAATCTTTATGAGAGTTGATTGTATCTTTTATCTTCCCTTATATTGACATCAAGGTGTTCAAAATATTCTCACATATATTTTTTTCAATGTGCATAACGTCTAAATTGTGACGTAGTGTCAAGGTAGATCAGTATGACAACTCAAAGAAAATACTTTTTTTGTCCAATTCAATTCCACTGCCTATCGTTTCCTCTTTCAACATCTTGCATCCTTCTCAAATCTATTGTCTGGAACATTTTCCAATTGTGTGAGAATATTACCACCAGAATACTCTGGCGGTGATGACCTGCACTCAACCCTTCCATCAAACATTGCTCTATTTGAATGCCATCTATGATCATGAGGTAGATATCGACGGTGTCCCATGAAACATAATTTCCAGCCATTCGTTAAGCACTGAAACTGTGTATCATTGTTACAAATAGGACAAGCCATTTTTCCTTTTGTGCTCCATCGAGACAAGTTTTCGTAAGCTGGAAAATTATTTATTGTCCAAAGTACTGCAGCATGCATCTTGAATTCATGCGACAAGGCCACATCATATGTATTGACACCCTGTTCCCACAACTCTTTCAACTCTGCCATCATTAACTGCAAATATACATCTATTTCATTTCCTGGTGACCTTTTCCTTGGGATCAATAGAGTCATCATAAAATAAGGATCCTTCATACACTTCCATGGTGGCAAATTATAGGACATTAATATGACAGGCCAGGTGCTATGAGAAGTGTTCACATTCCAAATCACAAACACATTACAAAATTACATTACAAATCACTTTAATTAGATTGTACAAAGAGTTTTAATTATACATTACTATTTTTTAATAAAATATTTTATAAGTATATTTTAAGTTTTAATAATTTTAATTAGAGTACTTAAAGATTTTTAATTATACAGTATAGTTTTTTAATTAAATATTTTATAAATATATTTTAAATATTAATCACTATTTTAAGTATTAATCACTTTAATTAGAGTGCTTAAAGATTTTTAATTATATATTATAGTTTTTTAATAAAATATTTAATGAGTACATTTTAAGTATTAATAATTTTAATTAGAGTGCTTAGAGATTTTTAATTATACATTATAGTGTTTTAATAAAATATTTTATAAGTATATTTTAAGTATTAATAATTTTAATTAGAGTGCTTAAAGATTTTTAATTATACATTATAGTTTTTCAATTAAATATTTTATAAGTATATTTTAAGTATTAATGATTTTAATTAGAGTGCTTAAAGATTTTTAATTATACACTATAATTTTTTAATTAAATATTTTATAAGTATATTTTAAGTATTAATCACTTTAATTAGAGTGCTTAAAGGGTTTGATTCTGTTCGAACAAATTAGCCAAATTTTCGAATAGAATTCTGTTCAAGTAAGATTCTGTTCGAACTAGATAAATTGAATTCGAACGGGATTTAGAGTGTTCGAACGAGACAAACCCAAAAACTAGTTATGAAATAGAGCAAAAAATTGAATCACAAAACCCAATTTTCACATACATGATGACATATTTCAATACAATACATTACGTTTGAGACTACACAAACACACTTATACCTAAATATGATTATTAAATAAAACTTAGAAAACTATAAAAACTTACTTCTAATTTATGCAATCCAATAAAAATATCAATCCACAATAATTATATATGCATAAAACACATTAAACCTCTGTTCTATCTCAAGAATAAATGTAATGAATATCAATAAATGTGTACTTGAAAATTAGAATGAAAAATAACAAATAAAAACATATTACCTCTTGGTGCACCTCTCTTCTCTCTCACTTCTTTCAAGCTCTCTCTCTCCACAACACTCTCTCATAGTCTTTTGCCACACACACTCTCTCTCTCTCAAACTTCAATTCGAGTGAAAATGAAATGAAGGGACCGGCTTAATAATATGTGAATTTCCGTTCGAACGGATTTTTTAACAGTTCAAACGCGAAAATCAAAAAACCGCGATGTTTTCCCACAAAATTTTCCCCACAAGATTTTTCCATTCAAACGGATAATATTTATCATTTGAACCAACAAAATAGAATATTCTCCAGTATACACCGATAATTTGGCGCAAAATTTCCCTCCAAACAAAAAAAATACGTTTGAATTGACTTTATCTCCATTTGAACCTATTTGAAGTTAGTTCGAACAAATAAATTATAGCAATATAAAAGTATACATAATACACCCAATATTATTATTAGTATATATTAAAACTATATACACTATATAATACTAAGTATCACTAATAGTATATTATTAAGTTACTTATAAATCTATAATATTAAGTATCACTAATAGTATAATATTTTAGTTAGAATCAGTAATAGTGTTTACTTATTAATATCACTAATAGTATAATACTAAGTACCATAATAGTACAAATAGCATAAATATATGAAAACTAATAGTACTATAATACTTTATTGTTATAACCTATCTTGAATTGTATGACCACATTTATCTAGTCGTCAGTGCATAGTACCAGCATAGTACTGCATAGTAACTGGCATAGTGAATGGTCAACATATGCACAGTGCATAGTGCCAGCATAGTACTGCATAGTAACTGGCATAGTGAATAGCCAACATATGCACAGTGCATAGTACCAGCATAGTACTGCATAGTAACTGGCATAGTGAATGGACGACATATGCACAGTGCATAGTGCCAGCATAGTACTGCATAGCAAGCTAGCATAGTCTCCTTTGTACGCCTATATATATCGTTGAATTCTTTAAGAAATTCATAAGTTTCATAACCTTTCTGAGCTCTATCTCTTTCTCTCTCCTTTTAAAAGTTTTATAATACGTTATGGTTCTCTCTTTTCTATAATTTCATAACACGTTATCAGTACGAAAGTTCTGACGATTTTGAAGCTAATAGTCCTCTACTTCAAGTAAGTTTTTCAATATATTTTTATATTCCTGATTTATATATGTAAAAAATGTCAAATCTTACAAAATTGAAATTCGTTGCTCTTGACATTTCTGGAAAAAATTATTTATCTTGGATCCTTGATGCTGAGATCCATCTGGATGCGATGAACCTGAGAGATACAATTAAAGAAGGAAATCAAGGGTCCCTGCAGGACCGTGCTAAGGCAATGATTTTCCTTCGGCACCATCTTCATGAAGAATTAAAAACTGAGTATCTAACGGTGAAAGATCCACTTATTTTGTGGAATGATTTAAGGGAGAGATATGAACACCAGAAAACTGTAATTCTCCCAAAAGCTCATCATGATTGGATGTACCTGAGGTTGCAAGACTTCAAGAGTGTTAGTGAGTATAACTCTGTACTCTTTAAAATTAGCTCGCTATTGAAATTATGTGGTGAAAAAGTCACTGATGATGACTTGTTAGAGAAGACATATACTACTTTTCATGCCTCGAATGTGCTCCTGCAGCAGCAGTATCGAGAGCGAAAGTTTAAAAAATATTCTGAACTTATATCTTGTCTTCTATTAGCTGAGCAAAATAATGAGCTTTTGTTAAGAAATCACCAGTCACGTCCTACTGGTTCTATATCATTCCCTGAAGTGAATGGTACTAGATTTACATCATTCCCAGAAGTGAATGGTGCATCTTTTCAAAGAAAACGAGGGCGTGGACGTGGTAGGAAAAACTATGGAAGTGGAGGTCCTAGAAGTGACCACACTAAAAGGGACAATAATAGATATACACCGTACCATCAGAAGTGGTTCAACTTAAAGAAGGGCAAAGGTCCCCAAAACAAATTTTTAAAGAAAGATGAAGATGGATGTCATAGATGTGGTATGACTGGACATTGGGCTCGTATCTGTCGTACAGATAAGCACTTGGTTGACTTATACCAATCTTCTATAAAAGAAAAAACAAAGAAATTTGAAACAAATTTTACTGAACCATCATATGCTTTAGATTCTATAGATGGAGAAGATATTACAAGCCTTGATGTTTTTGATTTTTTTGAGGATTCTAGTGGTAGAGTTGATCATTAAAGTGTTCCTTTTTAATTAATGTATTTCCTTTATCTTATTATAAAATATTTTTATATTCTGCAATATTTTGTAGTAATGAAAGTTTTATTTATTCTTTTATACTTGTTATAAATTATTGATGATATGATTTATCTGAGAATGGAAATGGAGCATCCCTGAAGGATCACCCTAAATCAAGAATTTTATTGAGTATCTCATATGAGTGATACTTGTACCAAAAACTCATTATGATTTATGCACCTGAAGTTGCATAATTGAAATTGTGGAAAGAATATATATTTGAATGAACGTCTCGAATGTGCTCCTGAAGTAGCAATATGAAATGCAAACGTTCACAATATATTCTAAATCTGTATTAGTGACTGAGCAAAATAATGAGATTTTGATAAGAATCATTATTTACATCTTACTAGATCTACATCATTCCCTGAAGTGAATGATAATGAATTTATATCATTCTATTCCCTGAAATGAAAAGAATGATGCGTTTCATTCAAAGAAACTAAGAAATTGAACGTGATAATGAATATCTTTTTGGGCCAGAAGCTCGTATTTGAAAAGCTGTAAGTTTTCTCTTTGAGATGATATTATACAAATTATTGAATCAAATATTATAATGCATCAAAAGGTGATATGATTCAAAATATTTGTATCTTTTTATGGTTATCTTGATCATCCAAAATCAATTACGATAAATCGAATGATTTTCATATGGACGTCCATAAAAGAACCAGAAGATTCTTCTACTATAAAGTTTTACCACCAGAAATGAAAAGAAAAAAAAAATTTGCTTGAAGCAAATAAGATGAAATTATTCGACGTTATCTTGATTATCATAGGTGAACCAGAAGTTCAGATAATAATTAAATTTTGGATACAATAAGATAAAAATGTCTCATATTCTAGCTGCTAAAATCCCAGCAAGGATTGAAGTCCCTGTAGGACAATTAAGAAATTTAGCAATCTTAAAACATGTATAAAGGCATGTGAGACTTATCGATACAAAAGATAGAGTATTTCAAAAGAGAAAGGCACAAATAATTTGGTGCTCTTGAAGAGGCCATACCCACAAAACAAACAATAAAGTCCATCCAAATTCTCTGTATAAAATTCTCCTATATAAACTCTTGAAGAGTACCTCCTGAAGAGGTTTTTCATGAAAATGTCTTCCCTTGAAGAGGGACAGGTACCTGAAAATAACGAGATCTCGTTACATTTCATGAATAATGGAGAAATTATAGATAGAAATAAAATTGTTGTCGACAATGTATTTCCATATGAGATGGCAATTGACATTACCAGAAGTAATGATGAAAGTGAATCAAGAATCGTCGAAGAATACAACGTAAAATATTGGCCAAATTTGAAAGAAACAATTCCTGCAGAATTGATTCACTAGTAAAATATGATGCATCGGGACTTATAGTCCAAACACCTAAAGAGGTGATGCTTGTTGAATGTCAGTGGGTATTTATGGAAAGGAAATAAAAATGTGATATATAAATCACGAGTCAGTTTCTCAATTCCTGCAGAATTGATATCACTAAGTAAAATGTGATAAATATGGACTTGAAGTCCAAACACCTAAAGAGGTGATTTTTATTAAATATCAGTGGATATTTATATATATGAAAATCCCTGAAGGATAGAAAATGTCTGAAGCTTCTAATATGAATACATCTGAAAATATGTATTCTATCAAGTTTCAAAGATCCTTATATGATCTAAAGCAATCCAAACGCAAATGAAAACAAGCTATTATTGCAATTTATATATATAATTTAAATGTCATTGAGGCTCCAGAAGAGCTCATAAAAACTGCACATATTTGAAATATAAATCTGAAACCCTTGCGGCTTCAAGGGGAAGATGGATGATGTTATTAGTCATGAAATATCATCTTTTAATACAATTAGTATTTCAGATTCATATTATGGGTTTGATATGAAGTGTGCATTATTAAAGAATAAATAAAAGGGAGCACACAGAACATCTACCAAAAGATAGAAACACAAATATGAATATTTGTGAAATATTATTTTATTATCTTGAAGCAAGAATTACAAAAATTTGAGACACTTTGCCTCATTCTTCAAACGCTCTTGTTCTTCAAGAATCTGCATAGCATCCCTATCTAAAGGGGTGGGCAATCGAAAAGAAGATTTAAGCAGGGATTTTAAATTCCTATTCTCTTTTTTTATTGATTCTATCTTCATGTTGGACTTCAGAAGAAGTCGCTGAAGTATAGCAATATTCTCGTGGAGATTGTCAACTCCACAAGTTCTGGATTGCAGTCGCTGAGAAAATGCGACAATGGATGATGAGTATCGGGTACCGAGACTCACTAGCTCATAGATAGCTTCATTATCTGACCTACGAGTCAGATCATTATATTGCATGGTAGCACCTGTGGTAAAAGCAGGAACAGCTGATGAACGAGGTGCAGAATACCTCATATATTGACCCTGAGGAGATTGCTGAGCCATTGCAGAGAGAGATTGTAGGATAAGAATGCAAAAAGAGATTGCAGAGTAAAAATGCAGTATGATTACAGAAAAGTGAAGAAGATGATATGCGAATGAAGATGAGCTGAATATCTCTTTTATAGAGAATATTATGATACAGCATCTCTCGTGAAGCAAGAGAAAAGAGATGGAATATAGCTTCATAGCTCTGCGGCGTCTGACAGCACGCCTGACAGCTGTGGTGCCTGACAGCACGCCTGACACCTACAAAGGAGTTGAAAATCTGCAGTGCTTGTCTGATCTTAAAAGGCTGGCCACCGTTTTTATTAAAAAAAAATGAGGTTAGCGGTTTAATATTGATGAATTCTCCACTAACTATGTTATTTACAAGAACTCCAGAAGAGTACAACTCCAGAAGAGTAGTGATGAGCAGAAAGATCCAGTTGTGATTATTTTATCAACATGGATCAAGTCCACAGTTAGTTGGATGTACAGATGCAAGTTATCTTTCAGATACACATAAGAAGATCATTGCAATTCATGAGAAGAAAGTTGAAATTGATATCTAGAAGGTACGATCAAGTAAAAATCTGACAGATTTATTCACTAAAGCATTACCAACTGCAACATTTAAGAAGATTATGCAGAACATTGGAATGCGGAGGTTTGAAGACCTGTTATCATGCACTACCAACTGCAACATTTAAGAAGATTATGCAGATCATTGGAATGCAGAGGTTTGAAGACCTGTTATCATGCACTACCAACTGCAACATTTAAGAAGATTATGCAGAACATTGGAATGCAGAGGTTTGAAGACCTGTTATCATGCACTTTTCAGGGGAAGTAATGTCTTGAAGACTTGTGCTGATTGTACTCTTTTTCCTTCGCTAAGGTTTTATCCCACTGGGTTTTCCTTTGCAAGGTTTTAATGAGGCAATCTTAAAGCACTTGGCGGTACACATGAATACTGTACTCTTTTTCCTTCGCCATTGGTTTTTTCCCACAGGGTTTTTCCTTGGCAAGGTTTTAACGAGGCATATTCTTTAAATATGGTCATCCAAAGGGGAAGTGTTATAAACTATCTTGAATTGTATGACCACATTTATCTAGTCGTCAGTGCATAGTGCCAGCATAGTACTGTATAGTAACTGGCATAGTGAATGGTCGACATATGCACAGTGCATAGTGCCAGCATAGTACTGCATAGTAACTGGCATAGTGAATGGCCGACATATGCACAGTGCATAGTGCCAGCATAGTACTGCATAGTAACTGGCATAGTGAATGGCCGACATATGCACATTGTATAGTGCCAGCATAGTACTGCATAGTAAGCTAGCATAGTCCCCTTTGTACGCCTATATATATCGTTGAATTCTTTAAGAAATTCATAAGTTTCATAACCTTTCTGAGCTCTATCTCTTTCTTTCTCCTTTTAAAAGTTTTATAATACATTATGGTTCTCTCTTTTCTATAATTTCATAACATTTATAACATATTCTAAGTACTTACTATATTATTAATATACAATATAAGTATATTAAATATAAGTATACTAAGTATCACTATAGAATACACTTATAAGTATATTATGTATATACTAGTTAAGAAATTTTTTATTAATACTAATATTAGTATTATATACTAGTATTAGTAATATAAAACATATTTTTTTACCTGTTGTACTTATATATATTTTTTCTCATTATTATATATTTCATTCAAATGAACACCCTTCCAGTTTGAACTAATACCCTTTGCATTTGAACGAAATGACATTATATAAGTCGCGATACAGTTTCTTCTCCGGTCATTTCGTGCTCTCTCATTCGAACCAAAGGATTGTTTCCTCCGCCGTTCGCAACCACAACTCCGCCACCAACTCCGACCAAGTCCTCAAATCTCCAAGAACAAGAGGTATGGGTCCTCATCTTGTCCGTTGCTTTGTTTTTTGTTTTTGTTTTTAAATAAACTTAGGTTTTGAGGGGGTCGGATTTTTAATCAATCCGACCCCATTTTGTTGTTTTGGGGCCAAATGACACAAAAGTAATCAATAGAAATGATGGGACTTCACTCCTAAATCATTTCTACCAATTAAAACCAATGATTATCAATAATCTTTGTTTTTTAAATTCGGGCAACTTAGCCATAGTTGTTTGGCTCAATTTCATTCGAAAGGTTTTCTATCATTAGAATGGAATTGAAGGTCATTCGAACTAAATATGTTGTCTGCCAGCACTTATTTGAATGGATTGGAATTCATTCGAATAAGCAATTGCCAAACACTTAGCAAACAACATTATATCAATTCGAACAAAATATATTTTGATTGAATAAGTCTTCGAATATGGCTGTTTCTTGTTCGAATGAACAGGATAACTAGTCTTCGAATAATGTCCTGTTCGAATGAATTATTTTAATTCATTTCAATATTTCAGACTTCTTCACTTTAATTAGATTACATAATTATTTTATGAATGAACAATATACTAATGACAAGTAGCAGAAGAAAACGTTCCCGACCCCAGATAGGCCAAAGTAGTGGAGCAGCTCTTTCTCAACGGGCCGTGAGGCCTATACTAGTTGAGCAGGAGATCATTATGGATGACTTCTGCGATCTTACTTGGGAGTGATTATCTTCTCTCCCTGTTTTATTGTTGAGTTTCTTGATCTGTGTCGAGAGCCTGGTGCATATCCTGCAGTGGCAGCGGCTATACTGAGAACAACGACTACACCATCTGATGCAGACACACCAGCCGTATCCTCATTGTCAACGTCGGGTGTAGAGATCGATGAGCTGGATACTTGCTCGAATAATAATGAGAGCGGCGATGAGGTACCTAATGATAGTCTCACAGACGATCTTTTAACTTTTCCATATGATGGCAGTAAAGTGATTCGACAGGTCGACTATATAGCATTTTTCAGAATGCTTAATCTGATTATCGGGTATAATATTGATCCGAAAAGACACAATATTGATTTCAGAGTCGAGCGAGCATATTTTTGTTATGGATATATAGCACAGGGGGAGTCGATTGATCTGGCATTGTATTTCTTCCTCTGCATTCGAACAGAGTCATGCTATTCGGGTGGAGGTAGTCTATCATTTGCACTGCTGATATCTAACCTTCTACTCTAATTGGGAGTTATAGTGACTTCGAATGAGCGGAGGTTGCCACAGATGAGGCCCGTTAATAAGATCACATTCATCAACAGCAAGGGTCACTTGCTGAAAACTCATGCACTACAGGATTTGCCTCTGCCTACTGATCCAGCTTCTACTGCTACTGCTGATGTTGATAGACAGCCTGCTGTGGCTACTTTGGATGAGGTACGAGCTCTATTGGCCGAGCACCACCAAATTATGAAGCAGAAGTTCATTGAGCCATCATGGAGAAGCTTAAGGACCTAGATGGACGCTTATATACCTTATAGGAGGATTTTGATTTACTTAACAAATAGATATTGTTAGTTATTATTTTACTTCTTTTATGTTGTATAGAACGTCTAACTCCATTTGGGATGTAATTAATATATAGTTTTTATTTTTAGTTTTGCTAGCCTCTTTATTGTTAATTATGTTTTCTTTTCATTATATTTAATATTCACGATAATAGAAATAATGACACTATCTTTAAGGTAATATTTATTTAACTAAAATATTTTTAAATTAATTATATAAAATTAATTTATGAATTCGTAGATACTTTAATTCATTGTAAATCATAATATATAATATATACACATTTTTATTTATTTTGAAAATCATAAAAAATTAATTAAAAAAATTTGTATTACTTTAATATTTTGGACCTGTTTAACAATATATTATTACAATTAAATAATCTCGTTCAAACAAGGTAATAACCGTTCGAACATATTACATTGCGTTTGAATATGATTAATTATCTGTTCGAACAACATTTTATTAGTTCAAACGGTTTAGACTTTAGAGACGATCCAATTCGTCCCAAAATATCCGGTTCGAACGAATATGTATCCATTCGAACATATTTATAAAGTTTTCCATGTTTTGAGAATTTCGTCTCCAAAATTTACTTCTAGAGACAAAATAAATTTCGTCCCTAACAAATTTCATCTCTAAAAATCAAATTTGTTGTAGTGACATGACATTATTATTATTAATTTAATTTTTAAAAATAACTAAAATATGGTAAAATATTCTAATAATGATGTTTTAGATTTGTTTTCAAAATTAAAAGATTAGAAGAGAGGCTTGTTTTAAAAAAATATATTTTTAATATCATATTTACTTATTTATTTACTAAAGCAATAATGTCTTATTTTGAATCCGTCAATGGTCCTGCGTGCATGAACCCACAAGTTACGTACAACGTCGTCCTCAAGGTTGTTATGACTTATCTCGGTAGGCTCGTAATAGTCGACGCATTAAAGAAAAATAGACTATTAAATTTTTATGAATAGTCTTTTCATTACAAGAAGTCACAAAAGTCTATTTTTCTTATAGTGGCATTAAGAGAGGAAACAATTATTTGTAAAATTTGATCTTTGGATTTTACTTGTAGAGCTGTTTGGATAATCGAATATATCTGTAAATAGTAATGAAGTTGTTTGTAATTAATAGTGAAATTATTTTAATAAATATATTTTATTAGATTTTAAAAAGTGAGAAAGAAAAAATTAAATAAAAATATTATAAAGTTAAAAATTATTTAAATATAATTTTTATTTTAAAATTTAGAAAAGTTATTTTATTTTTTATATTTTATTTGGGAGTTTAGAAAATTTGTATTAGATTTTGTGTTTGAATAATTATTAAGTAATGATTAGATAAAAAAAATTAAGTAGTTAAAATTGAAAAAAAGAGGTTTTATATTTAAATATGTTTAGAAATGAAATATTTGTGAATGCCTAAAATAGAATTGTTCTTGTGGGCTACCATTGTTTCGAGGCTAGCGAATTGGATCAATTAGTAGAGTGGCCGGATGATGAGGTTGATAAGAAACAGTTTGAGAGAATAAATTAATACTTCAATCATGTTATACGTAATTATTTTTATATATTTTTTATGTACTTTATTATTGTGATGAATAGGCCTCAGTACAACAATTGAATAGGGAAAAGACCTCTCTCTTTTTCAGTTGAAACACCAAACCTTCTACAAGGGCCTATATCAAAGAGATTGCTGGTTTACATGACTCTTCAAACATGGAAAAATACTTAGGTCTTCCAAGTTTGGTGGGTAAATCTCGTGTACAAGCCTTTCAGTCTATTGTCAGCAAAGTGCAATGCAAGCTTGGCAACTAGAAAAACAGATTTCTTTCTCAAGCTGGCAGGGAAGTACTAATAAAGGCAGTGCTCCAATCTGTCCCAACATACTGTATGAGTGTGTTTCTATTGCCAAAAACACTATGCCAAAAGTTGAACTCCTTGATCTCTGATTATTGGTGGAGTGGGATGGATGATAAGAAGAAAATGCATTGGAAGGTTTGGCATGTTCTGTGCACCAACAAGCAGCAAGGTGGGTGTGGTTTTAGGGATCTCACTAGTTTTAACATGGCTTTACTAGTAAAACAAGCATGGAGGTTATTGACAGCCCCTACCTCCTTACCTGGAAAAATTTTTAAGGCCAAATATTTTCCTTCATCCAATGTGTTACAAGCCACATTGGGGTTCAGACCATCCTATGTTTGGTGAAGCATGTGGCAGTCCATAAAACTTCTCAAAGATGGTCTCATTTGGCGTGTGGGTGATGGCAAGCAGATACATCTTTGGCATGACAGATGGCTACCAAGAGGTGGGTCAGGTCAGATTCAATCTCCAATGCGGGTTTTGAGGCCTAATGCTTTGGTTGAGGAACTCATTGACACACACACGGCCTGGTGGAATGTACAATTGGTTCGAACCATCTTTACTAAGGCTGATTCTGCTACAATTTTGCAGATCCCTATTAGCTTGCTGGGGAATCTTTTCAATTTGGTTTGGAAAGGCACTTCTACTGGTCACTTTTCTGTTAAAAGTGCCTATCATCTGTACATGGAGACAATGAGGAGCTGCACTGGCGAGACATCCACTAAAGCTTTGTATAGGCCATGTTTGAAACAATTATGGGGACTATCAGTTGCTAACTCTGTGAAAACTTTCATGTGGAGGGCCTGTTCTGATTCTCTCCCAACAAAACAAAATCTCTACAAGAGGAAGGTGGTTGATGATGATTTATGTCCTATTTGTATGCTGGAACTTGAATCATCAGGGCACGTTTTGTGGTCATGCCCTGCTGCCACAGATGTTTGGATGCTGAGTGATAAGAAATTGCAGAAGATGGCTATTATTCATACTGACTTTGCTCAAATTTTTAAATGGATGGCTTCCAAATTAAATACCAAGGAGTTGGCTTGTTTTGCTTATATTACTCGATCTCTATGGCATAGAAGGAATGCCTTCCTATATGAAAGGCACTTTGTACATCCGAGCAAGCTATTTGAAAAGGCTGCCACTGAGGGTCATTTATATCAGCAGGCTATACAGGCCCTAGTTCATAAACCAAGTCTAGTTGCCCCTCATGCAGTCCAATGGGAATTACCACCTGCTGGTTTCATTAAGTTCAATTGGGATATTGCAGTCCAGCAAACAACAAACAGGATTGGTATTGGCATTATACTTGGGGATTGTGGAGGGGAGGTGTTGTCGAGTTTGATGAAGCCTCTGGCTTTCTGTTCTATTGCTGCTTATGCTGAAGCTAGGGGCTTATTTGAAGCTGTGAAGTTATGTTCTGAGCTTGGCTTTACAAACTGCGTGTTTGAATGTGACTCTTTACATGTTGTGCAAGCTATTAACAGTCAAGGCTCCAAGGTGTATATCCACAATCCTATTATTGCCGACATTAAACAGCTTATGCACAAAACTAATTGGAGTTTGCAACATGTGAAAAGGGTAGCTAACCAGGTTGCACATACACTTGCTAAGGAAGTACTATTTTTAAATGAAGAAAGACTAGATGTTGATTGTGTTAATCATGTTATTTCAAACCTTGTAATGGCTGATTGCCACCATTATTGATTGCCACCATTATCATTAATAAAGTCATAGTCTTCCTATCAAAAACAGTTTTTGTTAAGCCTTTTCGTGCATTCAGGATTAGAATAATGGCTTTTCAATATTTTTTTGTTTTAATATAATATTAATTTATTTCTTTACCAAAGTAATAATGTCTCAGTTTGAATTCGTCAAAAACCTCGCTGGCCCCGCGTGCATGATGTCTCAGTTTGAATTCGTCAAAAACCTCGCTGGCCCCGCGTGCATGAACCCACAACGTAGTCCTCAAGATTGCTATGACTTGTCTCGGTTGACTCGTAAGTCGACGTTGAAAGTGGAAACAATTATTTGTAAACTTTGACGTTGGATTTTTTTTTTAAAGATCAAATGCTTTTGGCCTCTAACTTCATACAAAAGGAAACAAAACAGAGGAGAACAGAGAGGTTGCGAAGAGCTCATTCTGCTCGTTATGAATTCTATCATTGTGTTTCTCGTTCTCTCTGCCTTTTTTACTGCTTCAGCTCAACAAATACAGTCCAATGTAATCCGAGGCTCTTCTCTAACACCCGGCATCAACTCTACGTGGTTGTCACGTTCTGGTCTCTTTGCCTTTGGATTCTATAAGCAAGGCAATGGCTACGCTGTTGGTATTTTTCTTGCTGGAATTCCTCAAAAAACTGTTGTCTGGACTGCAAACCGTGATGAACCTCCAGTCTCCAGTAATGCTACCTTGCATTTTGCCGGGGATGGCAAGCTTGTCCTGCGAACGACACCAGAGCAAAGAATCAGTACCATAGCTAATTCTGTTGGTTCTACTTCTGCTGCCATGCTTGATTCTGGGAATTTGGTGCTATATAATTCCGATCAAAAAAATACTGTGGCAGAGTTTTGAGCATCCGACTGATTCCCTTTTACCCGGTCAACGTCTCTTAGCAGGTACGGAGCTGTTTTCTAGTAAATCAGAATCTGATCACTCAACGGGTATCTTTCGTCTTAAGATGCAACATGATGGAAACCTTGTTCAATACCCGGTGGACACTCCCGACACCGGTCTATATGCTTATTATTCATCTGTGACATTTGGAAGTGGAGATAACGTAACGCTAAACTTTAGTCCTGATGGCCATCTCTACATGCTTAACGCTACTCTTGCTAACATTAGGAATCTAACCGATGGAGGATATCCAACAAAGGAAACTATTTATCTTATGAGAATTGATACAGATGGAATATTCCGACTGTACTCATATAAGCTGAAACCGAATGGAAACTGGTCTATTGTATGGTCATCTTCGAATGATTTGTGTGATCCCAAGGGTCTCTGCTCACTAAACGGTTACTGTGTTTCGATTGATACAGAACCTAAATGTGTATGTCTTCCTGGGTTTGAAATGGTACACCCGGGGAATTGGACTCCAGGCTGTGACAGAAGTTTCAGTGCTCCTGGTTGCAACAACAAGAATGAATATAATGCGTACACCATGGAGGAGCTGGCTAATACCAAATGGGAAGATGTTTCGTATTCTATTATGTTGTTTCTACTCAAAGAAGATTGCAAACAAGCCTGCCTAGAGGATTGTAACTGTGAAGCTGCACTATTCGAAGACGGGAAGTGCAAAAAACAAAGGCTCCCATTGAGATACGGAAGAAGGAAATTGAGTGAATCAACCATAGCTTTCATCAAGGTAGGTAAATCGAGACCCGTTCCAAGTAAAGATATGCGGAAAGAAAATAGGGAAGGCCTTCGACTAGACATTCTAATTATTAGTGCTGTCTTTCTTACTTTTGGAGGTATGATGTTGGTAATTTCTGGAATTGTGTTCTACAAAAATCATTTATGGTATAGAAAGCTCCCGTTTAATGGAGATGTTGAGCTGAGCGGCGATGTTGCTCTGCAACCATTTACTTATCTAGACCTTGAGAAAGCGACCAATGGCTTTAGGGAAGAGGTTGGAAGAGGATCATTTGGCACAGTTTACAAAGGGGCAATATTGAATGGCCAAAAGATTGTGGCAGTCAAGAAGCTAGAGAAAGTGTTGGCTGAAGGAGAAAGAGAGTTCTAGACTGAGATGAAAGTGATCGGGAGAACGCATCACAGAAATCTGGTGCGTCTACTCGGGTACTGTCAGGATGGTATTCATAGGCTTTTGGTATACGAGTTCATGAGCAATGGATCACTCGCAGATATACTCTTTACACCAGAAAAACAACCTTGTTGGGAAGAAAGAATGGGAATTGCTCGCGACATAGCAAGAGGAATCCTTTATCTCCACGAAGAGTGCGAGCAACAAATCATTCATTGTGACATAAAACCCCAAAACATTCTCATGGATGATTACGGGTGTGCAAAAATCTGTGACTTCGGATTGGCAAAGCTACTGAAACCAGAACAAACCAGGACCTTTACCGGCATTAGAGGGACAAGGGGATATGTTGCACCGGAGTGGCATCGGAAACTGCCCATAACAGTCAAGGCAGATGTTTACAGCTATGGAATTGTGTTGCTGGAAATCATCTGTCGAAGAAAGTGTGTGGATTGGAGTCTACCAGAGGATATAGCTGTTCTTGAAGACTGGGCCTACCACTATTTCGAGGCTGGCGACTTGGGCCAATTAGTTGGGCGGGATGATGAGGTTGACAAGAAACAGTTGGAGAGAATGGTTAAATTAGGACTTTGGTGCATTCAGGATGAACCATCACTCCGACCCTCGATGAAGAAGGTTCTACTTATGCTGGAAGGAACTGTGGATATTCCAATCCCTCCCAGCCCTACTTTTTTCAGTGTGATCTAGGCTAGGCTGGCTGTCAACTGCTCGATTAGCCTTGTAGTTTCTATATCCATGTGTAATTTTTCCTACAAATTTTACTTCTAGGTGCCTGTTTGTGTATTCTCTGGTTGTAGCTGGTATTTAACTGTACTTTCCATCATAGTAAAAGTGTTATTGTCACTGTCATGTACGGGATGATACCTGTTGGATGGAGTGGTGTCCACGCGGACAAACCCTTTCCCTCCTCTTACAGGCACAAGTAACGCGCATGACTTGTAACGTCTAACACATTGTAGAGAGTAAAGGTTAAGGCCAGCCGTGTTGGGTGAATTATATATCTCCCCCATCATTTGATTTTTGGAATTACTTATATAGTAAAATCTCTCTCTTCTTGTTTTTCCTTGAAATAGTATTTAAGTTGTGGATATATTGAGTGTTATTATAGTCTATGAGAATTCCTTCTAGCCGGTCGGGCTGACCTTCCCCATTTAACAGCCACCCAATAATATTTTGACACGTAAGACTTCCACCTGAACTAATGTGGACTTTTGATACATCGAATAGAATTCTCTCCATCCTCACCGAATAGACTTCCACCCGTGCCCGTGCCCTTCCACCCAACGAGACCTAGACCTCTGTTAGAACCCCTTCCCTTCCACCCAGCGAGGGTCGGCATCGCCGTTTGCCCTTTTGTTTTGTTTTGCTCCATCGTGTCCTGCACGACCAACGCAACCCCCCCATAAACACCTTAGCCGCGACAACCCCTCGCCGCCGTCACACCGACCCAAGCACGGCTGTCGCGTGGTGACCAGCACCACCAAGTCGATTGGCCACCGTTTGGGCGCTTCAGTTCCTCCATCAAAACTCACGCCCAGCCGCGTCGCACTTCTCACGGCAACGCCATCGTGAACCTCCCCACCAGAGCAGCCCCAACAGTGAGAACCAGCACCACCAGCCACTGATTTCCGCCCAACCAACCCTTAAGCAAGTTTTTTTTTTTCCCGTCTCTCTCTCGTTGCTTTTGAAGAAGAGAGTAATTTTCTGATTTTTTTTTTTGTGCATTTTCGCTCAGCCCCGTCGCACTTCTCACGGCAACGTCGCCGTGAGTCTCACCACCAGAGCAACCCCAACGCTCTTTTCCCTCACGGCTATCGGTTTGGTTGTTGCCCACCCCATCCCCGTCCCGTCGCAGGTGATTATCGCAATCGGGAAATACTTCGCCGGTCGGGCCCCCACCCACAACCCACAGTGTCTTCTTCTCTGCGATTTCGTCGTGGGTAAACATTTTTGCAAAAACTGATTTCGACGCCGGTCGATTCTCGGTGGAATTCTGAGAAATCCAAGAGGAAAATAAAATTTACACCCAACAAATTCTCCGATTTTACCCAACTATTTTATCTCCTCTGTTAACCGATTCAAAAAAAAAAAAACCAAATTGGGCGAAAAAAAATTACCTGGAGCCGTGGGAATGTCGACTTCATTGGACGACTAAATCCTGGGCAATGAGTGTGTATTTTCAGGCACTGTGGTGGAGGTGAGAGCCTCGGAATCGTGGTGGTGGACTGGTGGAGGTGGCGTTGGGAGGTGGACGGGGCTGTGCTTTTTCACTCGGGTTTGTAGTTGTTATTCCCTTCAATCGTGTGTGACCGGATCTACTTCCTTTGTGATGTAATAATTGACGTGTAATTGTTTTATTGGCTGGCTGTTAACAGCCCATTCTCAGCCCGACCGCTTAGAAGCGGCTTTGATAGTCTATACTATGTAATACACTTCGCTCTTAAGAGGAGACGCTTGAGATTTGCTAAACGGATAAGTTTGTAGAGCAACTCAATAAGCTGTACTTGAGGTATTTTTTCTAAACGGCTGCCCACACCGCACACGTGACGTGTAATTTATTTTCTTTTTGTTTATTTTTTCTGCTAACTAAAATCTAAACAGCTCTAAACTCGTTTCAAAAACAGCCTACCGTGCGTTTTGGTCTTATTTGAAATTTTCTCCAGCTCCCCATTTGAAATTTTCGCCAGCCCCCCACATTCGAAATTTTCTCCAGCCCCCCCTACCCTCGGCGCGCGCCAGCACCCTTCGATTGTGCTCCACCGCGCCGCCCTCTGATTTTTCTCATTTCTTACCTGGTGAAATGCACGTTTTGAGTTGAAGAGGCATTTCTATTCTTCAGGAAGGCCCGTGCGTTCACCCCTCCCCTACCCAGAACCCGCGACGCCCCTCCCTCTGCCCGTTCCACCTTCCACTCCGTCTTCTCCAACAACACTTTCCCTACGGTTAATGTCGCTTCTATCTGTGCCCCTAGAAAATGTTATTGGGAAAACTTGGAAACATAACTTTTACTTCTACTGCTTCTTTTTGTTATGTGCCTTTGAGTTGTTCTTTTCTTGTATTTTAGCTGACCAATGTGATGTAGGGCTACATTCTTGTCTAAAAATGCTTGCGTCATTTGGGTTTTCATTTTTTTCCTTTGTAGTGTTTTCTTGGCTCTGTTCTTTAAACCCTCCATTTGGGTTTCGATGAACTTCTGGGAATGAAATGAGAAAGATTTCAACTTTGATGCTAATTTTGGTTTTCAATGAGTGATTTAGGGCATTGTTTGGTCCTGCGATTTGTTCTCACCCATGACTCTTGGAGAAATTTTGTTTGCTGTAATGGGCTTTTAACGTTCTTTTTGAACGGAATGGAAGGTTAGAAAGTATTTTGTTATGGGGTATGGTTTCTTGACTCTCTATGTACTGAAATGATTGATGCTGATTTAGACGAGTGTACTGAAATTTAAGTGATCTCATTGACACATAAGGATTCAAGTTAGAGGGAGCGAGAGAACATTTATGGGTGCAATGAGCGAGAGAGAACAATTGATCTTTATTTGATAAGGTAGCATCACACCTATGTCGATCATCCTGTTGATCATTTATGGGTGCAATGCTGCTGTTGGTCTTAATCATACAGGTGCAACGGCCCCAGCCATAGTAATGGCTTTTGACGTCCTATTTTAGATAGACAAGTATAAATCCAATCTCTTTCTCATGGATCATATATATAGTTGATGGAGGTTTCCTCAACATCTTGGTGCATCAATATATTTTTCAGCCTTTGTCAAATCGGTCAAACATCAGTCCTGCATGGGCAGTATATGTTGTGAGTTTTAGAGAGAATCATTGATGACTTAATATGCCATAGGATAAGATTAATGATGAGTTGAAGTCTTGAATTCAATTAATGTTATTTTTTTGTTCACTCCCTTGTTTTTGAACTTGATAATAATATGAACTTATATTTAGAGATGATCATAGTCTTTTACATTCTAAAACATCATATAATATTTTTTGTTCCAATCACCTTCACAAAATTTAAAAAGAGAGGTGATAATATCAAGAATAATAAATATGAAGATATTGAGCTTGAGTAGTGACTCTTCCCACCACATGATGTGAGAATTTCTTATTTTTATTTTTGAAAAAAATAGCTACGATGTGGGTGTTGAGTTGAAAGCACATTAATTTTCTCGTTGGAAATAAATTTGAAAATAAATTTTTTAAAAGAAACTGTAATTGTTGAACCCCATATTTCATGGAGGACTTTGAAATCTTTGACTTTGGATTGCACTTTGAAATCTTTAATTTTCATGGAGAACTGTAATTGGTTTGCTATTATTAACCATTGTAATCTTGTCTTTCAAATGTGTGACCATCTTGATACTTTGTAACTCCATGAAGATTTTGTGAAGATTATGTTTGTGGAGATGCGATGTCAGTATGCCATGTGGTGCAGTTTGTGGAGATTATGTTGTTTTAAGAATTTTTGTATTTTATGGAGAGGCTATATCTTTGTGGAGATGCCATGTTTAATTTTTGTACCTCTTGGAGAGGATTTTTGGTAGCATCAGCCGAGTGGTCCACATGCAAAGGGTTTCTGGTAGCATGATCCATGTGTACATTAGTTATCTGTGTCTTTGATCATGAGCTACATGAGGAGGTCTATTTCTTTCCTTTCTCTTACTAAAATTTACTGTACTTTCGTAATTGTTTGGAGTACTTTGCTTGAATTTTTTCTAGATCAATTATGGATGTTAGTTACGTGTAGATTGGTGTAATGATTGAGTATTTTGACTATTTAAGTTTCATCATTACTCCTTTTTGTGTTCCTTTTCTAGTTTATTATTAGACAGATTTTCCTTATTATGGCTTTCAATATCTGATCTGTTTGTTTATGCTATTTTTCAGATCTAGTCTTGAACTTTGATAAACATTCCACCCAGTATTTTGAATGGCTTTGTGGTGCAAACTTCAAATGGAGGAGTTTGACAAAATTGGAAGCGAAGACAAGACCACAATTTTCATTTGCTATATATTTAGTTCATGTATAACTTTAGTTTGGTATGTGGTTGCTAAGCATGCACTGATCTCTGTCTATATTGAGAGAGACAAGACCACGAGTTTTAAGTATGTAGATGAATACTGTAAGTTTATTTCACCTGTATATGATGAGGGAATTTGGCAAGATTGCAAAAGGATCCAGGTGTGTTTCATTCATGAGATTGATGTACACAGTAGTGATGAGCATGTACTTTAGTTATTTACGAGGCTCTTAAAATAGCTTTCAATAGAGATCAAACCATGTGTACAAGTTGTTTTAATTACTGAACTTTTCATTACACAAGTTAATTTAATGAATCTACATATACCCATTTTGTACATCATAACCAAAACATGGGGGGACCATTAAAAAATGATCTACTCCATACAAGATATAAATTTACATACAATTTATCCGAATCAAACCAAAACTAGTAGTATAATTTATATATATATATATATATATATATATATCTAGTAGTACAATTACAATATATATATATATATATATATATATATATATATATCTAGTAGTACAATTACAACACTTTGCAGCAAAAGGCTTTCAAAACGACCATGTGGTAAAATCGAATTTGGTTCATGCAAATTTACATGTAGAAATGATTAATCACACACACATCCATGATGAAAACAAAGCAAAGACATTAATCAATAAATGATTAATCTCACACACATCCATGATGATCAGACTCAAAATTATCTTTTTGAGTATGACTACATGATGACAAGCAGGTTTCATATCTATTTTTCATGCCCTTCTTCCAACCAGGTTTCATATCTATTTTTAGGATTTCTTCAACTGTCTTAGGCCTGCTGCAACAACCCAGCAGTTATACATACATGGATTGATTCGCTTGTATGAGCTTCAAGGATTTTACAAGCTTCTCGTAATTCTCACTCTCGTACTCTGCAAATTGCAATCACACCCTACATCATAAGTAGTTTATAAATTTAAAATAATAATAATAATAATTCAAGAAGAAAATGGGTAAATGAATATTGAAGAAAATATCAGTACTAATTGAGTCATATATGAGTATATCCCATAACGCACCTTACTGACCACTTCAAGAGCACCAAAACAATCTGTGTACTCATCCTACAGAACAGAGTATCATTAACACTGCCACAGAAGCTTTGGGAAATTATCCATAAAAAAATTGCAAATTTACAAATATACATCCATACACGAACATAGACATATCTACATTTGCTGACAAGACATGGGAAAAGAAAGAAAAACTTGGCTATTATAATTTGCTGTTGAAACAGCAGCTGTAACGCTTCAGGTATATACTTGTGTCTTCACAGTTTTTCAGCAATCAAATGAAAGATGGATTCCTTTTTGCAACAAACAATTACCTGTACATGAAAATAAATTCCCATTTCGACCAAAATGTTCTTCACATTAATATGATTTTCAAGATTTTCTCCAGACATAAGTAATGCACAAGCAACGTGGATACACAGAGTGATCATATATAAAGAATACTGAAGGATCAAAGCAGATTCACTAAATTTGGCATAAATAAGCACTTCTTAGAAAGAAGCATACGTACTGAAAATTATGAGAGGGTTATATCTCAGGTCCAATATCAAACAGCTGATGGGCGACAACAAAAATTCAAGAATTCATGCAAAAATTTACAGAAAACAACCTCCATACAAAACCTATACACAACCACAAACTTCAATCATGCCTCACCAACAAAAAATCAGTTTAAACCATAGAAACTAGTTTACCTCGTAACAGTACAGGAGAACCAAAAACCATGTTATGTTTGTGGAGACTTACCGTTGGCGTGGCCACAGATTTGGATGCAGGCACGGTCTCTATTCGAAGTCGACTTGAGTTCGCAAGGGACGAATTTGCCCTAGAATCACAGAGAAGAGCACGGGAGAAGCACAAGAGAGAGGGGAGAGAGAGAGAGAGAGAGAGAGAGAGAGAGAGAGGAAAGCTTTCTGTGGATGAAATCGGCTGGGCATGAGGAGAGGATGTTTCAGATGTTCAGTGGAGGAAATCGTCGCCTGTTTCAGTGGAGGAAATCGCATGTTTCAGGGGAGGAAATCAAATCGGCTCGAGTAAGCTAAGAACCGTGATGTGGAGCCCAGACCGGGTTGGCCACATCACGTGTGCGGTGTAAGAATTTTAAACCGGCTGCCGAGTAGAGTTTCTCTATTTGAGTAGGAGTAGTGATATACATCAGCTACTATTCAATTTCACACTACACACTTTTAACTTTTTCATAAGGGATAAGGGTACTTTTCATAGGATGTAAGGGTACTTTTTATAAGATGTAGATGTACTTTTTATAGAGTGTGTGGTGTATAATAGTGAATAGTGGCTGATGAAAATAATTTCTCTAATTCTTATATATATATAATGTTTGATGAAGGCGTAGACGAAGACCTTTTTTATTTTTTATTTTTTTTGAGAAATTGGCGAAGACAAAGACTTGGAAGGGAGAATATATGCCATATGGTAGTAATGACGACTTTTTGGGGTCGTTGGTCTTGAGTCTTGACAATGAAATTGAATACAACTTTATTATACAATCATAGAGAAATAAAGCGAAGGGAAAAGACTTGTTTATCTTCGGGGTGGACGATGATAAGTGGAAATAATGCCTTGTATATAAGCGTATTTTTGTACTTACAATAGCAAAAATTAGGGATGTCAATATGTGATATTATTTGTGGACTCAATACAACACAACACAAAATAAGAAGATTTGAATTTGATGCTAACGAGTTTGGATAAAAATAGGTTGATCAGTTAAGACACAGGTTCAGGTAAAAATGTTAAAGCACGTTTTGTAAACGGGTTAATCCGCTTAATCGGAATTCATTCTATTTTGACCCATTTAGATCTTATTTTAAAATTAATCTTTTATTATTATTGAGTTGTAATATTAATATTTTTCAATATGCTTATGTTTTTATTATTGTGATTATAATTTTGAACTTATGCTCGTATTTATTATCGTAGGGTTTATAATATTGGTTTTATTATATGTTCAAATTATATTGATATTTTTTGTTAGTAGGTATGCTTATTTTTTTAAAATATTGTGACTGCTAATAAATATAGATTTTAACTTTATATGAAATTATGTTAATCAGGTCAAATAGATTATGCGTGTTAGTTCAACACATTTACTTGAAAAAAATTTAAATAAGTCGTGTCGTGTTGACTTATTTATTATTAATTATTAAAAATGTTAAAACGGATGATACGACACGACTCGTTATCTAAATGAGTCGAGTTAACTTAACTCGAGTTAGGATTTGAATGTTTGACACGTTTAACTTAACAGGATTCAGTTTGAGTTAACCCATATAGTCGAATGTTTATAACTTGACATGAGACAAATATGATCCGAAAACATGAATTGCCACCCCTACCAAAAATAGGACAATCCTTAATCTTTCCACTAGTGCTCTTATTTCCACTACAAGAAATCTAGTCTATCCTAATAATTTTTAAATCGCCGGAAATAATATCGTTAGGAAAGATGTCATTTTATGGCAATTAAAAAATTGCCGCAAATTTTAAAATTAGATATAACCAATTATTATCTAGTCCATTAATAAAAACTATTGCAACAATTATGAAAGAACAATGTTATATACAGTCATTTTTGCGTATTTTTTGCGCACTCCACTGATATGATTGGCAAGATTAATTTTTTTTAATATTCAACCAATTATATCACTGGAGTGCACAAAAGAATGTACAAAAATGATTACACATAAAATTTTTGATTATGAAATCGCCAGCAAAATATTGCAACAATTATGAAATCGCTAGCAAGATGTTTTTCTTATCCCAACGCTCTAAACTACGTTGCTTTACATTCTTTGGGCGCGAAATGACTTTTCCCCCAGTCCCGCCCCCTCCCCCCCGATTTCTTTCCTGCTCATTTCCTTCTCCACTTCTCTCTGTTCCTCCCTTCTCCAAAATTGGATGAGCACCATTACCCTACCCATTTCAGCCGATTTCATCTCCATTTTCGATCACCACCCCCACCCCATTTTCCTCACATGGAAGCTGAACCAACCTCGATCGGCCTCTTCCTCTCTCGCACGTTGCTCATCTTCTTATCTCTCTCTCTCTCTCTTACTCATTCTACCCTCTGACTTCGAACCCTAGGGCCTTCACAGTAGACCCTCTCTCTCTCTCCATTGCAGATTTATTGTGGGTTTGGTGTTGCACGTGTTTTGGGAGTTCTTGGAGTTCTGAGTTGCCGATCGGTGGTAAGGCGCTTCTCCTTCTCTGCTTCTCACAAACACACCCACATTCACTTCAAGTGAATTTCCACTCCCATGATAATTTTCTGTGAAATGAATTTCATTTGTGCAGTTCGTGGGTTTTTGGGATTTTTCCTATATTGCAGTGCAATTTTGGGTTGTTGCTGACAATCTCCCTCAGCAGTAAGCTCCCTCCTATTTCTCCTCTGCTCACACAACACTCACTTCAGTTTTTCACTCACAAATTCACTCATCACAGATTGTAACCGCTCTCGGTTTTTAGTGCATTTCTCTGTCTTTTTAACAATAAGGTTTCTCCCTACGTAGTAGTTTTTGTTGTAGTGGCTATATATGGCTGTGCTTTCATTTAAACGCCACTTTATACTTAGACGAATCCTGATCTTGGAATGAAATAACTATCAAAGACAACAAGCAGTAAAGAAAATCGAACTGAAGCTTGATTGTTTGGCTCGGGATATTAGAAAACAATTAAGGGGGCTTTGAAGCGATAATTAAGCATCCTTTAAATTTGAGACAAAATTATATATATATATTATATATATAACACGTTGGTGTTAGAAATTAGTTAGTGAAATTGAAATAGTTTGATTAATTGCTAGCTAGACATTTTACAATCATTACTTTTTAAGTTTTTAACAAAGATGAACGATTATTAGATGTGATTACTGTAAGTTCATGATCACTAATATGCTTGAGAAGAGTCTTTGAATCATTTAAAAACCGTGATCAATAAAAGAGTACTCACTTTGCATCATTTATTTAGGACACTGATAACTCATACATAGATACATAAATCCTATATTTTCTACACTATAATATGTTATAGAATTTTTTTTTTTTAAGAGTAGGTTACACTTTTTTGTTTTAAAAAAATTGCATGCTTTAAGTATTTTATATTTAGCATTACTTTAAATATAAACGATGCAACATTTCACGAGTTAGCTCCTTGGTCATATTGTTGGTAGGGATCTTCATCGAAAGTCTACAACTTTTATGCTAAACCACTTATGCTCCCTAAATAAACATAAAAACACACATAGACAAACGCACACTACATACACGCACTCTCTCTGTAGATCTCAAATAGACTTGGTCTTGATTTGGCTGAAGATTTATATGGCTTATTAATTGTTGCCATTTGTATCAATATACGGTAGGAGTTAGACTAGATCATTAATATTCTTTCAAGTTCTCCCAAGATATAAATTCACCCCAAAAAAAGAAAGTTCAAAAGTCTCAGCACCAACTACATATATTATATATATATATATATATATATGTATATATATATAATATAGAGTCTCAATGGTACCCAGCGTTCTTGAAACTGCATGATCTTCATCACTCTTAGGTCTAAACAAATAAATGGGGTTTATAATGTCAATGATATTGTTATCAACCAATTTAAGTAATATATATGATTGATATAGCATGACCATGATTAAGTACTACTATGTATACATCAGTATTATATAGTTCTGGCACCACTGTGTATTCCATTTTCTCCCTAGTCTATTTTATTAAAAAATATCAATGTAATAAAAGTATTCTTTAGAATCTAACATATTTTATGAGAAGGAAACCTTTACTGGCCCAGCATGTTCCAGTAGGATACCAAAGATTGATGCTGGTGGGCATAAGTGGGGGATTTGAAAGTACAACGCTAAACATTTTAATTTGAAATATGTTTTGCATTGAGGTTTGTGGGTAGGTAGAGGTGAAAAGTTTATTCAATATAATTTGCTTTTGGGTAGATTTACTTTTTGCTTTGGGTTAAAGCTACTAATGTTAGTCCCTGTACAGGTTGTCTTTAGACTAGTTAAAACAGTGTTGGGTGATAATAAAGGCACCATATAGAAATGACTAAGGTATTTGAATTCAAAAGGAAGGTCTCAAATGGGATAATAGTTCTATTTCGATTATGATGTATAAAGACGGGAGAATTAAGTAGGAAAATTACCTCTAGTAATTCTGCTGATCTGCAATATATTAATGGAAATAAAATTTTTAAGGTCATCTGTTGACTCCTTGGTTGAGCACCAAATGTTTAACTTGGGTCAATGTAATTGTTGCAAGACAATTTTGTATTATGGTCTTCACACCCTACCCAAGAGCGCCATATGAAATCATAAAGCTTGATATACAAAATGAACCTCCACTTGCAATAATTATGTAAAGTCAGATTTTAACTATAAGCATATAGTGTCATTGACCACAACCATGACCAATCCAAACTTCATCTAAGTTAATGGAACTTGCCTCATATCCACACAAGCTGCAAATGACTCCAATAATTTAACTCCTCATGGAACAACAGAATTTGCATCTGCATAACCAATGGAGATGTTTTTGTCAAAGTAAATCTAGTCAAGTACAACAATACTAACACCTAACATAGTAATATTAACAAAACTGATGGTGATGATGATGTTTAAGATTATACATCAAACTTGATCTCTAATTGGATCAAATGATAAGGGGGCTGCAGTTACTCGTAGTGTAGGCATCAAGTCTCATCGCTCCTATGAAGTAGCTCTTTAATCCAATAGAGCTTAATATCCTTATTCGTTAAACTTAATTTTTTTTAGGGGTAAATATCATGTCCATGGAATTTACACAATTTATCAAGATAATGCAATTCAAAATAGTAAAATAAACCAACAAAACCACTAAAGGAAACATTAGACTTAACCATGGCAATGTAACACCCCAGCCCCACATTGGTAATATGCATTGGTAGAACTATGTTGAGACCAAATCTGTCCATGGTCCCCCTGGCCTCCCTTGAAAATTTAAAAAGATTATTTAAATTCAAATAACTTATTTGGGAGAAAATATATAAAAATCCCAACAAATATAAAACTTCTAGATATTTTTGGAAAATATGAAAACTTCGTCTAACTCCATCTAAAATTCCCGAGGCTTCATAAAAGTATGAAAAAGAAGTTTCTCAATGTTTTTTCAAGTCCAAAAATTTTAGGACCCCATAATATTAAACGAATATACATACCTAAAAAAATCTAAAAATTCATACCCACAAAAGATTAAAAAACATTGAACTCAGGAGTTAAAAAAAAAAAGGTATTTGGTCGTGGAAATATGAAGGTTCATTTATATATATTTTGCAAGACTCAAAAGTCTTCCACTTCTAAACTCACAAAAGAAGTCTTCTAGTGTTTTTTTTATTATATATATATATATATATATATATATGTTTTTACATTTGCTATTCTTATATCTTTCCATTTCTTCAATCAATTTTTACTTCAAGAAAAATTACCCGAGTAAACAATTTCATTTGAACTAAAAATTTTAAGCAAGTTCAATAGCTAGCTTTAACCAGAATGTTTCTTATAAGTGGATGTAATATAAAATGAAACTGGATGCATATTATGTATCCTTATAAAAAATAAGTATAGTACTGATCAAATTAAACAACTAAGCAGAAAAAAAATTTCCTCTAATTCTTCAAGTGCTATTATAATAATACTTGTCAATACCTTAAGCCAACCTCATTGATCAGAGTACTAAATATTAATTGATGCTTAAACCTCTAGTCACATTAAATACATGCTCTTTTATGTGCCATACCAAATTTACTTTTTACAGTGTATAGGTTTTGGTCATAAATATATGTACGTAACTATTAATTAATGAAAACCTCATGCATGCATCATGCTTCGAGCTGTAAGCTCAAAGTATTCTGCACTGCTGCAGGAGCCAGCTTTGCAGTAGAGTACTACTGATCAGATAGTCTATCATGTATGACTAGAAATTATTTGAACTTTTAACCAGTAGTACTGTTGCAAGTGGTTCTTATCTCTTTAAGAATCAATAGCTCCCATTTCTTCATGTTCTGATAAAATTAACTTCATTTTAGGGATTTGTGCCACACCTTTCTTACCACATCACAAAACTCATATATATTTGATCAGCGGATCGGTCGAGGAGCAAATTTGAGCCATATGCTTTACTTTGAATTGTCACAAATTGTCTCACCAATTTGGAAAACTGAATTATTGTTTCATCTTAAGAAATTAAGTGATCACGGCCTGCTAGAGTTTTCTTTATATATATATGTATATATAAACAGTTGCTTGTGATTTGGATTACATTCAGAGGATAAATAAAACGAATTATATTAGATTACCTTTTCTTGAGTTTGAATCATGTTTTGACTATGTTTAACCCTTTATTTATATGTGTTAAACTTGTGGAGATGAGAATGTATTTTTTAACACTTTTCTTCAAGATTAATAGCCTAAGTAAGCAACCAAGGATTTTATTTATATTAGTAGGTTCAATTAGAATTTTAGTGTGAAGCCTTGAGCTACTCTTGCTATTTATGCTATGCTTTCTAAAAAAAAAAATTGATGTTTCTTCTCAAGTTTTCTTCAACTCTAGTATGCTTGGTTTATGTAGTTGAGATTGTGTTTAAATGAGGGATGTTGAGCATGAATGTATTAAAGCTGCTAGCTGTCCATGGTAGTGCAGAAAATTCTACTATGCACTCTATTTTGGGGCTTTAGAGATTTACAACTCTCTTGTTCCCATATAATTGAGTTAATGTGATAGAGCTTGTGCTTGTATGCTTGTTTCCTTGTTTCATTGGTCTGATTTGCTTATTTCCTCCTTCACTCCTATACCTCCACATGGGACTTCAAGTCCCCAAGCTCCCCCATATATGTGGGGGGTTCAGGTATATGGATTGTATGTGATTTTTCTGCATGGACATTATAGAATTTGAGTAGCATAATTGACCTTTGATACTGGTTTATAGACTTCTAAGAATGGAAACTTGTGGCTGCGTGTTAACAACCTCAGTTCATACACTAACAAGTGTTGGTGTGGGGATTTTTCGACCTTAGGTAAGTTATATTCATAATCTTCATGGATTTAATATTAAAATGTCTCTCTCCATATTTTAGAATCAATAATTCTTTCTCTCCATATCTGCATGATGTCTTGTTCTGTATATAATTATGTTTCTTTCTTTTCTTTGCATTTTTTTATTATGTGCCTCCGAAATGAAAGATTATTTTCTCTTCTTCTTTTTATTTTGATTCATCTTTCTTTCTACAACTGCAAATATGTTCAACAAAGCTTTACATTATTTAAACTTGAACTTTTGCCCTTTTCTATTGGCTGTTTTGATATTTGATTTGGATTATTTAGAAGGAAAATATGGGGGAGTCGAAGCGTGTTAGCAGTATGTTTAAAACCCACACACAAATATCATTTGTGTGACATGCTTAAAACCATACAATTTATTTTAATTGTAGCTTAAAATGGCTTTGTCATCAAACTAAGCACATATCACATCAGCACATGGGTTCTAATTATAGTTAAAACCCAAACTAAGCATCAAAATATGCAGTTTTTTTATTTCTTTAGTATAGAAGGGTCATAACCATGCATTTTTCTCCACCATTATATGATTGTTATTCTATCTAGAATCCAATTAGTTGACTCTTGATTGGCTTTTATTTTTATATTTTAATCATCTCAAGTATATATTATTCACCTATGTCTCGATATTTGTAGAGATTTGGCTTGATATACTTGAATCTTGTACTCCACTTGTAATCCATCATGAAACTCATCTCACTATATATATTAAGTACCTAGCTATATATATATATATATTTATCTTGGTGGTTTCTATCCTTTTCAGATAGTTGAATATAACTTTTGGTTTCAACCTATCCCCATTAATTAATTCACATTTCTATTTCAAGCTTTCCAAACAAAAGCATAATGCTTCTCATATTGAAGTATAATTTATGTCTCCACGTCCAATAAGACTTCAAAATGGTTTTTTATCAGCTACCCAGATCAGCTTATGCATGTAACTTTCGGTAAAAAGAAGAAAATGGACCGGAATCAGTTATAGCAGTTAACTATTAGATAAAGTGTGCAGAAATTGTATTCAAATGCAGGTACCGTGATCTGAACCAAAAGGCATGCCAAGCCAAAAGGCACTGTTTCGTTGGTGTGAATTAAACCCAATTTATTAGCTACCATAAGGAACAAATTTAGTTATACAAAGATAACTGCCTTACTTGATGCATTTACATGTTTGATGTCTTGACCCTTTTATGATAACCATAATATATAATAAAATGAATTTAGATCATGAGGGTTATTTTTCACGCATTAACTTTGATTGGGTGCTAAATTGCATTCAAGGGGAATGGTTGGTCTCTTTTGAATTTTCTTGCTTTTGATATTCTGAAGTTGGTCATCCAAATTTCCTTTTACCTCATTCCTCACCTCTCTGATATGGTTCTCAATTTCTATAAGAAATGTATTCGACCCCACTATATCAAACCCCACGAATGCAACTATATATATATATATAGTTACTAGGTTGGAAAAACGTGCAAAGCACGTTTGCTTACTTAAGTGAGGCAAGATTTTTAGTAAAAATAATATGATTTTTTAGAAAAAATTAAGTGAGAGATGTAAAATTTTTTTGATAGGTGTAGACGCAGTTCAACGGGTAGATGCCCACATTATGCCATGGTTGGCTTCTTCTGAAACAAGAGAGAAAGCTCTGGTCCCTTGTTCCAAACAACAAGTCAAATTAGCTGGCTTGCCCAATCTTCTTAATAGGTTGATTTTATTTATTCATTCATTAATTTGTAATCAAGAATACCTTTAGAAACCAGATTTCCTAATCTAATCAATCTCCTAGGTATACAAAAGATGAAGAGAAGTCTACCATATGGATCGAAGAACTAAAAATTGTTGTTGTCCCAAGGTCAAGTTCTTTTGGGAGACTGAAAGCCTAAATAGGATGTTTGTGACAAACATGGCCACACTAAAATCGCCCTATAGAATGTTTGGGCAAACATGGTAACCACGAAGCAGACTAATTTCATGGAACATTTTACAGCAATCAATAAATCCTTAACCGTAAACACAGAAAATTTAAAAAATGATAATGATTACAATTTCATGGAACATTTTACAGCAATCAATAAATCCTTAACCGTAAACACAGAAAATTTAAAAAATGATAATGATTACAGTATATGGTTTGCATAAAGAAATAGGGCGAGGTATCAATATCCAACACCCTAAAATTATGAAAAGTTGGAATTTAGGAAATGTCATAGGCATTACAAATATGGTGAATGTGCAAGTTTCAATCTAGAGGCTTCAATAAGATTTAGAAATCATTTTGACAGTTTAGAAAACAACCACAAAATCCAGTCTAAAGTCTGCCCATGATAGGTTTGCTATTGCTTGCCTAGGATACTTGGCTGGTAAAGTTTTCTTCAACAATAAAAAGGCACACTCATAGAATCTTCAGGAATCAACAGATCAGCTGCAATTGGATCTCACCTGCCAAACAAGTTTGCAATCAGCATTTTGGTCAAAGCCAACACACATATACAAGTTGAAACTATCACATATACAAGTAGAAAATATCACATACATAAACAAAGAACAATAAAACAAAGATGCTGACATAAGATAGTAATATGGTTCCATCAATGAGCAGAAAAGGATTATTAAGGGTAAGCAGACCTGGATAAACTCTTGCTCTTGCTCGGGCTACTGCTTGCACTGTGCCTCTTTGTGCTTTTACTCTTTTGTTTCAGACACTGAAAAAGAGGTAAGATGAAGTGTTTTCTTTAAAAAAAATATGTAATAGAAGGTGGAACTAAATCCAATACCAAGATTCTAAGACTGGACATTGATTCATAGAACAGGTCTGTTAAAATGGTAGGTAATCTAGATACCTATTCAATCACGATACTTTCAAAAACATTTTAAAAAACTTATCAAGTTAGATGAGGCTCTAATAATTAAAATATCCCAATACCATATCTCTTTACCAATGATCCAGCCACCCATTAAATGAGGGCATGTTGCAACATTTCTAATCGGCCTATTAATATTCAGCATCACAAAAATAATTGTTCAAACAGAAATAAAAAAACATACTGAAGGCACTGGAGATCTGGATTTTGATTGAGATCTACAAAAGTTCCAGAAACAACCCATTTTAAAATGCACACATTCCTTTTACCAAATTTGATCCAAGAGCCCTTGATGCCTCTTCCACGGAGTTACCATATCCAAACAGATACATGGAAAAGCCATAAATATTTAGTAGTTCAACAAAGAAAAATATCAGGTCGATATATATAATTCCAGCCTATAAATGCAACCTAAATTCATAAAGAAAATATCTTAATGAAAGCATCACAAGGTATTTTCAAGACACCAGTGTACTGACAGGAAAGAGAATTTGTCGCTACTGTACCACAAAAATCCAGAGAAGCCAGATAGTGCGGCCTATTAGCTTTGGCAAATGTTGGATCAGAAAATGATAATGAAATTGTCTCTACTGCTCATTGTTGGTGCTATTCAAATCCCAATGGCACTTAGTTCACAAAGATTTTGCCAACGATTTTTGAATCACTGCCATATAGTTTAAAAACTGTAAAGATCATTGGCAGCGATTAGGGCATTGTTGCCAAAGGTTTTGCTAGCGATTCAAAAATCAGTGGCAAAGATCTTTACTGTTTTTAATCTCTATACCAGCGATGAAGAAATCGATGGAAAATATGTCCCTTTTGGCGGCGATTTATGGATTCCGCTGTAGTATATCAGAAGTGGAGGAATGGTACCAGCGAACGTGCAGTGATTTTGAAATCGCCTGGATTTTGATTTGGCGGGAATTTTTAGACTTTTCTGCAAGGAAAATTCCTTCCATTGTAGTGTTCTATAAATTCCATGTCTAATTCTTAGTGTCTTCCATCCCCAAAACTCTCTCATATTATCGGTTCTTCTAAAGATAATCGGCAGTTGCAACCATAGGGGAATCTGCACTTGCCACGTCAGTAGATATAATATTTAAAAAAGTAAAAAATAAAACAGAGGAAAGGAAAAGAAAGAGGTCTCGGGTCTGGAAGATAAAGTATTGGCCACACCCAGAAACTGACTAGAAGGTATCACTATTGAAGGAAAACCACTGCTAAAAATCAAGCTTTAAGATCAACACAAAACCCATCATGAAAACTCATTTCTTCTTTCCACCCTTGGCAGCATCTGAAACCTTTGTCTTCTTTACCCCACGGATCTTCTTAGCCCTGTTCTTCCTCTCCTTCAACTGCTTTATTGACTTCTCTACTTTGGTATCAAGTCCATTCCTGATGAGCCTATAGTTGGGTTCATATTTTTTCTACATACACAATGCTACTCTTGATATCAATAGCCATGGCATTTTGCATCCAGGTAATCACAATATCATTGCAACGTATCCAATGTTCCATGAGAGGATCACTTGGATCAGTTGGTTCACACAAGCTTCCGTCAATAAAGCCGAGCTTGTTTTTGATCCTTAGTTCTCTCTTCATTGATCGAGCCCACGAGTAGTAGTTGTTGGCATCCAAGCTATGGGTAACAAGCATGGAGCCAGTACCATCATTGGAGCCAATGTGGTATGGACTGTTGAGATGAATAGGATCTTGGTTTGGGTTGGAGTGTTGGTTTTGGTTTTGGTTATGGCTTTGTGAACTATGCTCTTCCATGACGGAGCTCTGATACCATGTAAGAAGTATAAAAAAATGTATTGAAAATGCTAAGAGCTAGAAAATATGATGAAAGAGGTTTGTAAAGAGTTGTTTTTACTCTGTATATTTCACTTTTTTATTTATTTAATTTATAGCATCTACATGCATGTCACTACACTACAAAGAGCCTGCTAGACGCACTACTCAACCAACATTGCTTTTACACTGCATAAAAGAAATGGTATGGCAGGTGACAAAAAGACACTATATGCATACAAACAAAAATCACTTTATTCTCTATTGCTTTCTTTACTGTTTTCTGTTTTCATTTCCCTTTGTGAATTCTTTCATTTCCTTTGCTGACCAGCCATCCAATGCAGCAGCTTCCTTTTTCTTCAACATTGAAGGAACTGATACAAAGTTACAAAGGTTGCAATGTTCATGATGTTTGACACTAAATAATTTTCATGGTAATCACATTCAGATGAGCAACCATACTACTTCTTTCCATCATGATCATGCTGTAGGGACATCACTTGTTCTGTTGGGATTGCCATATGTATCTGCTATTTTGATGATGCATATGTTTGGAGTCGATAATTCATTTTGGATTGTTATATATTGATGAATTGCCTTTTCTTTTCTTTTTTTGCCTTGTTCATCCATATGTTGTTGTTATATGGTGTGATCATGTGATTTATGCATATGAGATTGCCAATTTGCATAAAAGTTATATGGAAATGCTGGCAGGTAGTGAATACTAGCATTGTGAATGTCCAAAAATTGGCAAGAAGTTTTTGGATGCATATAAAATGAATGTGCATCCAAAAACTGTCAATCCCATGAACATTAGTGTCACTATAATTTTGTTTCTCTAGTTGACTGCATATGGAATTGTGAAATTGTGAATGTGCATAATAATTTTTTTGTTAACATCTATAAATACTGTCAAGTACTAGAGATATTAATTTGCTATATTGTTAGATTATGAAAATTAAAATGAATATGATTTTTGGAGGTTATTGGAGATTATGAAAATAAAAATAAAAAAGTATTTAAAAAATGTAAATAATTAAAGAAATATAAATAATAAAAATTAATAATATTTTATTATTATAGAGATTGTGATAACTAATCTATTGTAGACTTCAAATTTTAATTTTAAATGATTAGCTATGAGTAAAATAATTACATAATAGTCCAAATTTAAAGATTGAGATGGTTAATCCAATAATAATGCTCTAATAGCATGAGTGACTCCAACGTTAGGTCAATAAATTATAGAGAAGGCGGCAGTGTTCAGTTTCCTTTTATCAGCAATGCTTGTGGGTCAGGATTGCCTGTTGTGCTAGGTTCAAATAAACTGAACTCATTCGATCTTTGTTTGTACTTTGCAGCTTGTCTCCTATAATTACAATCAATATAAATAATGAAGTAAGAACATTAATTTCTACAGAGTTCTAAATATGCACGCATACTAATTTTTTAATTACAACAAAATTAACGAAAATAGCATCTTGTCAGTGAATGTTTCCACTTAAATCATTTGAAAATTACTTAAGTAGAGTGCACAAATTAAAGTACCATACGATCGTTTTGAAAAAGAGCAAAAGTCTATTATTAAAAAAAATAATTTTTTTCATGTTTTCGTATTTACTCACATTTTTAAAAGAAACTGTATGATACTTACGCATTCTATGATTATAAATATAATTCATCTTTGAAAATAGCCATTGCAAATAACACGATAGAAAAATTGTAAAACAAGTCGAATGCTATAGTGAATTTGGATTTTTTTGAGTTTCTTTCCAATCTCTAGGATATAGAGTACTGGGAGTTACATAAACTTGCAGCTGTTTAAATTCCTCACAATCTACGTGTGAAAATGTAATCAACATAGTTAGAAATAAAGTGCATTACAAAGATTTATGAAAGATAGTTTCGTGCAGGATACAATTAATGTACAATTTAAAATTCATATAACACGTTGATAAATATCCACTCACGTAACGTTAGTCCTAACATTACACATTTATACCCCTAAATAAATACTTTTATTATCCAAATTTTAATCTTCTCCCCCGGGCAAGCCAGAAATATAAAAAAAGAAAGTTTGTGAAGGACAAGCAGAAGGCCTCCTCCAAAACAATTTATTTTAAATATTTATTTTATAGTTTTTAAAAAGATATTCAAATTGAAAGTTAAAGGACAAAAATATATATATATATATATATATATGAAATCATTTGAGTCCAAATATTGTTGAATCTTGGACAATTTTACAAGTGGATGGATGTGATGAGATAGACCACAAAGACTCGTTTTAATGATTTCCCGGCGATTGGGTTGTAATTCATTCGAGCAAATTGGTCTTTGAATTTTTTAGCTCGGCTCAACTCAGTTCAAAATTTTTTTTGAAATTTTTATTTAATTTTTTTTCAAGCCCGACTCAATAAGCTAAACTCCCACCTCGAGCCGGTTTGAGTTAGTTTAGCTCGAGTTTTTTAATATTTAAATAGAATTTAATAGTTAAAAAAAATAGAGAAATTGCAAAAAGATTGTAATAGAATTTTTACAACCAATGTTGTAACACCACCCTTGCCTTATTTGTGAGGTATGTCACTTGCTTACGTATATATTGTCAGGCAAGAGATTAACATAATTTGCATATTTTATTAAAACCTTGTTTATCACTCAAAGAATTTATAAAATAAGCTGTCTTAAGTAAACATAACCAAATTCTTAAATTGATTTAACTGAAAATACTAAGTTCATAGTCTGTTCCTTCTAAACTTGGTCCATCTACTCGTACTGATCATCATCCTGACTTGGGTGGTTTAAAATATGAAATAAAACTAAAATGAATCGAATACTCAGTAAACATTATTTCATATAGTCAAAATATACTAAGATTTTCAATCATGCATTCACATTCATTTACATATTATACGTAATACATGCATTTCATTTAAAATATTACAAGGTAGAGTTTTTTTTTTTTAAAATGTTTTTCTTTCTCAAAATATTCTCACACCTTGTACATTCAATCGTAAAAGGCTAAATCTCAAAATTATATTCTCACACCTTGTACATTCAATCGTAAAAAGCTAAATGATCACACAATATTCATTTCTACTATTATCACTTTTCTTTGGCCGGTACACAGTGTTACGCCTCGTGTGTTGGAGTTAGTAGTCTTTTAGACCTGATTCTATTCGTGGCCTTGGGTTGGGAATCTCTCAGTCAGGAGACAACATGGATGCACTACCAATACTACTTACCTGGTAGTGAAATCTACTCAGTCTATTGGTACTATTATTCATTCATTTAGTCATGACCATTACGTAGTTTCATACATTAAAACATTTATTTCTTTTCAATCATTTCCTTTACTTAAATTCATTTCTTTTTTATTCTTTTCATTCATCACTCCATTTCATTTCATAAAACATCATTTCATAAAATAAAGCAAAAACATCACCATTTCATTCAATGGAACATACATATAATATAGCATCAATTCATATGCATATAACTATTCTTTAAGGTGTATAAAAAGGGCTGCCAAAGAATGCCATTACATACATATATACTTGAACATTAACACTTAGCTTACTTTTATAAAACATTTTTTCGTTGCATGAAAGAATATTTTTCATTAAAGGTTTTTATTTACATTTCATATCATTTAGAAAACTCTAGTGTATGCAAATTAATAAAGAAAGAAAGCATTAAGACCAACAATTTTAAGACTACATAGTTTCATATAAGTCTTTCGATCACTATATTTACCTATATTGAAATATCCAAGTTCTATCCTTTAATTCACTCTTTCGATAGTAAATCACAATATCAAAATCATCTAATTAATGGTCAGTCGACTAGAAACAATAAGCTCATAATAAATTAGACAACCATAGAAGAGAATTACTTCAAATTAGCATAGAAAAACAAACATAATTTGAAACTAGATTACATCGTTTTCCTGAAAAAAAGAAAATTTAGTTCATGCTAGAACTTAAATTCAACATAAACAAATTTATCATATTGTTTCTAAGAGGAATAGAAGATAATCAACACTAAAAAATACTCATCGTAGTCCCAGACTCCCAGTCGCAGTGTCTTCAAATGAAAAGAAAAATAAAAATTTCATCTGTGCATCCAAGAATCCAGCCAAAAAGCAAATAAATTTCCCCTATGCACCCAAGTCAAACCAAAGGGCCCCGCGTGAACTCCTTTTACCAAGTCAAACCCAAAAACTTAGCTTGCATCTCAGTGCCAAGTCAAAATGCAAATTACGTCCCGCATCTCAGACATGGCTCTGTTCCGTTCATCCAAGAGCCAATCTCTCTAGCTACTGTAAGAATTATAAACAAAGGAAGTAAAACAAAGAAGGGAGAGTTTGAACTGATTGGCTTGCTTGTCATTTGTATTTCATTCTGTTGTATTTATAGCATATTACATGTAACAAACTATAGAAAATTAAGGAGTTCAAAATACATTTTACAGCTAATTTTATCCCATTTTTTTAATCAAAATAGAATGAGGAAAGTCTGGAGATGGATCGTTTACTTCACCACTTCTGATATGATCCGATGTTTTCTTCCTTGATTCTCTTAACTGCTCTTCAGCTGCATCACAATTGCTTGAGTGATCTAATTTCTTGGATTCTCTCAATTGATCACCGAATGCTCTAACACCCCCCAACAAACTCATGGGAAGTTGGCGAATCATGAGTTTGGTCCTTAAAAGCTGTTAATCAAAGATATAGTAGCCAAACTGCTTGATCCAATTATGATAATGTCATCTACGTAGAGCAACACAAAAAGTTTGAATGTGTTAGTGCAAAGAGTAAACAATGAATAATCAACTTTTGATTCCTCAAATCCAAGTTCTAGCAATTGTTCAGAGAGCCTTCGAAACCAAGCTCTTGGGGCTTGTTTAAGTCCATAAAGAGATTTATGTAGTCGATGCACGAAATCTAGTTGGCTCTCATCAATGAAGCCTTGAGGTTGTTCCATATACACCTCTTCATCAAGAATGCCATGTAAGAACGCATTGGATACATCCAATTGTTTGATACGCTAATTAAATTGAATGGCAATAGATAAAACCAATCTAACCATAGTCAGTTTAAGTACTGGAGAGAAGGTATCAAAGTAATCAATTCCAGATTTTTGATCAAATCCCTTTGCCACAAGCCTTGCTTTGTAGTGTTCGATGCTACCATCTAGGTGTCTTTTAATTTTGAATACCCATTTATTTCTGACTATATGTTTGCCGTGTGGCCTTGGACAGAGAGACAATGTCCCATTTTCCATCAAAGCATCAAATTCACATCCCATAGCTTGTGTCCACTCTGGTTTTGCTACTTCTTGTGTATAGCAAGTTGGCTCAAATTCAATTAAAATACTGGTTAAACAATGGAAAGGATGACGAGTGGAATAAAACATTTTGAACCCAGGAAATTCTTTTGGTTTCAAATTTCCTGTTTTGGACCGAGTGATGATAATATTTTCTGGTGGGTCTTGAGGGGTTTTTTGAGCTGGTTGAGGGTCGAGAATCGTCTGCTCATGTGAAGAGAGTGGTTCTGTATGGAAGTCGGTTGGGTTCTCAAACATTAGAAATGTTGGGGACTCATTATCATGCAATATGGTTTCATATTGAATTTCGGGTATTGCATTGTTTTCACAAGCAGTGTTGGAGGGGTTCAATCTTGGGATTTCATGGAGTAGAATTGAATGTGAGATAGGAAACAAACCTATTGACATCCTGCTTTCATGGTCTAGTGAAGTGCAGCTTTTATCCCTTGCTGGAAATGAGTTCTCATCAAACACTACATGCCTGGAAATATATATTTTTCCTAAGTCCAAATCTAAGCATCTATACCCCTTGTGTTAAGCGGCATACCCGAGAAAGAGACATTTTTTGCTTCTAAATGAAAGCTTATTGTTCTCATATGGTCTTAGATATGGGTAGCATGCACATCCGAATGTTCTTAGTGAAATATAGGAAGGCATGGTTTTATGGATCAGGAAGCAAGGGGATAGATTTTTGAGGACTTTTGTGGGAAGCCGATTTATTAGGAAAACCATTGTAAGAAAGCCATCAGTCCAATATTTATTTGGTAGTTGTGCTTTAGCTAATAATGTTAAACCAGTTTCTTGAGTATGTCAATGTTTTCTTTCGACAATTCCATTTTGCTGTGAAGTGTAGGGCTAGGTTAATCGATGGTATATCCCATGTTTTGTTAAAAAATATGTGAAATCATTGGAAATATATTCTCCTCCATTGTCGGATTGTAGTTGTTGAATTTTAGAAGAGAACAAATTTTCCACAAGAGCTTTATATTATTGAACAATAATAAAGACTTTAGATTTAAAACACATGGGATACATCCATGCAAACCTACTAAAATCATCGACAAAAATAACATAATAGTGATAACCACCGGTTGAAGTTATTGGAGATACCCATACATCGGTATGAATGAGTTGTAAAGGCTTGGTAGAGACTCGGGTAGAATCAACAAAAGGCAATTTAGTGGCTTTTCCTAGTTGACAAGAATTGCAAAAATCTAATGTATTTAAGGACTCAGAGAGAGGCAAATAATGGCGCAAACAATCTAAGGTGGACTTGGCAAGGTGCCCAAGGCGATTATGCCAATGTTCCAAGGATGTTGTTATTCCTAACTTTGCAGTGAAACAACGCATTTTATTTGAGGAGCTCTTGTGACCAGCAAAAGGATACAGTCCATTTTCAACCAGTCCTTGAAGCAGGATGCAATCCATCTTATTGTCCTTCACACAAAAATCAATCCCAGTTATCACAAAATAACAGTCATTGTCTAAGCATAAATGATTGATGGATAAAAGATTGGTTGAGGCGTTGGGGCAAAGAAGAATATTGTTGAGTTTGAAAGAACTATGAGGAAAGTTTAGAGTTGTATTTCCAGTGTTTTTAATAACCAAACATGAGCCATTGCCAACTTGGACAGTATCAGCACCCTCATAGGAAGCTTGGTTCGTTAAATTTGCTACATTGGCAATGATATGAGCATTGGCACCACTATCTGCATACCAGACATTTTCGTCATAGGAATTATTGGCTTCGACAACTATTGCAGTAAGATCAACAGGTGGCAAGCATTCTTGAAAAGAAAAGTCAAAGCGATTATAGCAATCAAGGGCAACATGTCCTCTCTTACCACAAATTTGACAAGTTGGCTTGTCATAAGCTTGCTGATTGGTACGAGTTGTAGGAGGAACCTGATGACCTTTGTTCGGAAGTAGTGGCTTTGGAGTTAATTCTTTGTTATTTTGGCTTCCTTGGGAAGAAGGGTGCTTTTCCTTTTTGGTTTGCTGCAAATGCATAGTGTTGATCAGGTGCCAAGTTGTGTTATCTTTGTCTCGGCATGCAAAGTTGAACGTAGTGATGAAAGGAGTAAATGCTGGCCGAAGTCCTCCTAAGAGAAAGCTAATCAGATCATGATCATCGGTAGTCTTCCTTGCAGCTGCAAATTAATCAACGAGATTCTTGGCTTTCTCCATAAATTCACTATAAGATCGATTGCCTTGAGTAATGGTCTGAAGTTAGTCTTCTTAAAAGAGCAATCCTCGACTGAGAAGTAGATGAGAACCTAGTGTGAAGGGCATCCCACACTTGTTTGGAAGTCTCCATTCCATAAATAGTAGAGACTAGCTTCTCAGTAATAGAAGCTAATAGCCAACTTAGAACACAAGTGTCTTTCTTTAACCACACTATATAAGCTAGGTTAGTAGTGCCATCAGAAAGAGTTTTGGATGGAGGAGGAACAGCCCCATCCACAAGATCAGCAAGATCATGACTCTTTAGAAAGACCATAAATTGGACACTCCATGGCAAATAATTTAAACCGACCAATTTTTGGGACACAGGTTGAGCATTGGGTTGGATATTGGGTTGAGAAAGTGGGGTATTGACATTTGACTTGGAAGCCATTGTGGTGAATGCGGAAGCTATATCAGGATTAGGCGTGTGCCTTTGAACTAGCTGATACTATGTAAGAATTATAAACAGAGGAAGTAAACAGAAAAGAAAGAGTTTGAACTGATTGGCTTGCTGGCTGTTTATATTTCATTTTGTTGTATTTATAGCATATTACATGTAACAAACTATAGAAAATTAAGGAGTTCAAAATACATTTTACAACTAACTTTATCCTATTGTTTGAATCAAAACAGAATGAGGAAAGTCTAGAGATGGATCGTTTGCTTCCCGACTTTTGATTTGATCCGATGTTTTCTCCCTTGATTCTCTTAACTGCTCTTCAGCTGCAACACAATTGCTTGAGTGATCTAATTACCTAGATTCTCTCAACTGATCATCGAATGCTCTAACAGCTGCTTCAAGTCTCTTCTCTTTTAGAATTTAAAAATCTTCTTCTACGTTTAGCATCTTCAAAAATTTAGCTTGTTCTTTATTCCCAAATAGCACTGGTAATCAACTCTTACATTCGAATAAATTTTCATTTAAATCTGAATGTCCTTAGACAATAAGCTCCTAAAATTTGAATCTTCTTTTTCTTCAAATGTGAAATTAATTTAAACAATGACAATGAAGCCTAAAATCAACAAAAATAAATAAAATTAGAATTAAATTTTAAAGTTAAGAAGTGATAAAATATAGGAAATTATGCAAGTCATGATTTAGCTTTAATTATGGGTTAAAAAGAAAACAATCTCATATCTTATAAGTTTAGTTCATGCTCACAATTAGATTAATAATATTAAAGGGATAAAAGATTTGTGTAATAATTAGATTCACAATTAGACTCATAATTAGATTCACAATCCATGTAAATCTTACTGAAAAAGATCGAAGACATCAAACTTTATAATATACCTTCTTATCTAGCAACCCACAGAATTTAATTAACAAACTAAATTGAAAAAAAAAACCACAAAATAATAACAATTATGCAATTTTGTTGAAGCATCAAATAAACATATACAAAGTATGCAATTTTCAATTTTCTTTGGAATATACTTGAAACAATCCCAAAATCCTTGAATAACAATATAAATACAATGCTTTAATTGTAGGGTAAAAAATACACCCATCCAATGCAGCTGTTGTTATGTCTAATTTCAAGATTTTCAAGAAAACACCATGAAATGAAGCAGTGAACATCAAAGGCACGTCCAACCACAACCAACAATCATTTAAAATGTTACATAAAGTCCCATGTGTGGCAACATCTCAGGACATACATATGAGATTTTTTTTTTTTTTTTGAAAATAGAACATTGAGTTCTTTCAATAAATCGAAGTTACAAGTGTGACTTATCAATACAGGAAAATCCAGACTATAAGCCAACCTACGCATCAGCTTTGAAGCATCCCCGCACTCATGGTAGCGGACATTGTCTTAACTTCTAAATCTCTCCTAAATGAGAGATAGAGCGCTCTGTAATAACCGAGAGGAAAGACCCCCTCCATCCTTCCAGGAAGGCGGAGTACAGCACGCTGTCACCACGGACACCAAGACCACCTGCCTAAATCTACAAAATTACTAACTAAAAAACAAACTCCCATGTAAAAACAATCATAAACCAGAACTCCAAGCACAGGCCTGAACCCCGACAGCCACCTACTGCAGGCATCAGCTGCACAAGCCCAAAAACGGCACGAGCACCCAGCTCGCGCATGGACCCTATGGAGACCGTCCATACGACCACCAGCCATAACATCGCCCGCCACTCTCGATCAGCTCTTACCCCGGATTGTGACTGATCAAGCTGCTTGTCACCTCACTCGAGTACAACACTTAATGGCCCCCCCAACGTGGACTTTTAAAATACTTTATCTAATTTTCCATCCACTACCACTCATGACCACACGGCATAATACCTCACGGCACGTGTCCTGTATTCCCCGACACGTGTCCTGCATTTTCTCTGAGCAATGCACGCTTTGCCCCCCACTGCCAACCGTTTTGCAGCCTGTTCATGCCGTGCGGACATGCCCTGCCAACCGTTTCGTCTGAGCAGCAGCCTGCACCCACTAGCCAACCCATCTGTACAACTGTGCTTCCCCTCCACCCCGCTAAAACACTGCTTCACCTCCACTCATGACCACACTACTGCACGCAAGCTGAGCCGCCCTGGAAACACTGCTGCAAAGTGGATGGAACTCCTCCCGTTTGTCCACTACCGTTGAGGCCTTATCTACAGCCAACCAAAAACAGTGTCTAAACTAGAAACAAAACACTAAAAAAACAAAATACAACCAGTCTGTAACAAAACCAGCAAATGGAAATGAAAAACAGCAAAAAATTAAAAAGCAAATGGAAATGAAAAAAAACAGCAAAAACCAGTGTCACCCCCAGTCCGACCACCTTCCGAGAGACAACTTCATCATGAGTTCCCCATAACTTCACCCCAGAAACCTCCTTAAAAACCCCATGTATTCCAGCGTGCCTCCCAAACCACCTCTGTTTTCCATGGATAAAACAGAGTCAAATAACCCCACGGGAGTACACCCCAACCTACATGAAAACCGTGCCTTCTGAGCTCATGAAACCATGGTTCTACTCACACTGAAGAACCTCCCCATTTCCACCACGCCCAGCTACGTGGATTCCATAATGGTCCCTCTTTGCATCAAAAATGCACTCACGGCCAAACAAAGTCAAACGAAGCCCTCCACCTCCATCGTGTAACCAACGCCTTCATCACGTCCGAGTGAAGTAAAAATGGTAGACGGCCAAAACCTCCACCTCCATCACGTAAAAACCATCATCACGTCCGAGTGAAAAAAAGGGTGGTAGACGGCATCAAAACCCTTGTCCGTGTAAAGAACTTTCGGCCACCATTGTCACCACCAACCAACGCTTATTTAAGAAGGAAAAAGTATAAACAAAACAAAGGAATGGATGGGATGAAGGGAGGCAGGAAGCCGTAGCTTCCCCCCCCCCTCCTTCGGATGATTTACGCCTTTTTTCTTTAGAGAGAAGGAGGAGCTTCTCTCACTATAATGTTGGTGGTTCGTCTCTAAAAATTTTAAAATCCTTATAAAAAGGCTTTGGTTTTTTAACGATTATAAAGTAACATGAAGTTCAGATTCCAAATTAGTTGAATGGCCCAAAGTTCCATATGAGAATTTGAATAACAAATTAAAATCACCGGTATTGATAACGCATACTCTAGAAAGTTAAAAGGAAAATATTTAAGTGATTTCTTCATACCGCAGGAGGTGAGAGGCGAAGGTGAGTTAAAGTATCCTCACCGTAGGAGGCATGATGTGAAGCTAGGCTCGATGGTTGGGCCCAGCGTTTGGGCTCAAGGACTGGGCTCAAGGATTAGGCTCAAGGTGTGCTCCAGGTCTGGGACAAATTTGGGCTCGAGGGCTAGGCTCGACTTCTGGGCTCAACGTCTCTCTCAAACCAGCGCTGTTGAACGGTGGTTAGCCACCGAAAGAAGGGCTTTTGAGAGAGAGAGAGAGAGAGAGAGAGAGAGAGAGAGAGAGAGAGAGAGAGAGAGAGAGAGAGAGGTTGTGTGCGAGGCGGGCTATTTTGAGTGCTTGGGGAAAATCAAGCTTGCAATAAAGCAAACTTGAACAAAGCTTAATGAAGGATTGAAAGCTTATGATAGAAGCTCAGTCAAATCTCAGGGTTAGAGCAAATCTCGGGCAGAAGGCTTTCAGAAGGCAGAGCAACAGACGCAGAGAAGAAAAGAAAATATAAAGCCATGTATGCTGGGTAGTCACCCGGTAGTGGGAAGTATTAAGGGTATCATTACCCCAAACACAGATATTTTTCAATTCTAAATTTTTTATTTTTTAATCTAATCATTATAATTTTAACAAAATTTCAAACAAAATAAAAAAAACAATTGAATTTTTTCAAAACCTAAAACAAAAATAATAATTAAAATTTATATTGTAACAATATTTTAATTTTATAATAGTTTTATTCAAGTTTTTCGCTCTTCTTTTCTAAAGCCCGTTTAAACTATATTAACTCAAACCATTTTACAACTATTCACAATCTATTTCACTACTATTCATTGATTTTTAATCTAATATAATATTCTGATAACATCCAAATGAGGTCTTAATCATTATGATTGGGAGTTACATTGGATTAATTATTGGTCATTGAATGCATATTAGAGGTGTTTCAATTTATATTTTGAATCAAAACCATTAGTCGCTGCTTAATTAGTTCTATTTTATTGACATTACCGGTCTTAATTTTTAATGTCCAACCAAGCCTAGAAGTTTGAACATATACTGTAATTTTTGGAGTGAGGCTTGAACATATAATTTTTTGTGATGGTTTTTGAATCCAAATAAGGCCCGAATCTTCTTTAGTTTTCTTTCACTGAAATTTTTGGAGCTAGGATTGAACATATACTGTATATATTTTGGGATTCAAGTGGTTAATTTAACCGAAAAATAAAAGTCCAAAGTTCAGTTTTTGGAAAGGTTGTACGAGAAATGCATACAGATGCATGAAAAAAAAAAAAAAAAAAAAAAAAAAATTCATTCTCCATGTTTAGAATATGAAAAAGAATTCTATTGTTGAAAAACCAAGCCTATCTTAATATCTACTTCAGTACTTCTGCTTTTTTTCTATTTTTTAAACGTATAAGAGAAATGCTACTATTATAAAGAGATTATATAAAAATAAAATCATAAATTATGTAATATATTATATTATCAAATAGATTTAACGTATTATATAAAATCATTTCAATTTATAAATTTATTTTTATAAAATTTCTTTGTGATTAAAATATTTCTTGAGGTACAAGTCATTCTCATCCCCTAATAAAGGCATTTTAGCCAAAATTTACCTCCATCGGGCTGTGTATTTTGAGGACCCAATTTTAAAACTTTGCTTCACTAACTCCTCAAATTTGGAGAGTCAGTACTGTAGCTTTTCCTAAACTAATTACTTTATTAATTTTTATTATTTATTTTCTTATTTGCTTCTTTTAAATCTATTTTCCTACATATGTAGTAATAGTTGTTTTCTCTTTTCCTATTTTATAACTTAATTTTTCTACTGTTATTTATATTTTTATCATTATTGTTACATTTTTTATTTTTAGCATCATTTAAGAATGAGTTTATCAGTAATAGGAAATTATAGATGTCGAAAACATTATCTTTTGTGTGAAATAAATAATATAGAATTTTAAAAAATAATAGTTAGAGATAAATAGTTAAAAATATGACGAAAACAAATAACTGTTGCATGTTTGAGAAAAGTAGAGAAGAAATGAGTTAAAATAATAATAAAGAAAGAATAAATAAAGATTATTTTAATAAAATAGAAAAATAATAGAAAGTGAGATGAATGAGATTTTAGAAAAGTGAGTAGTTAAAATAGAGAATAGGCATTTTTCGACAAAACTTTCGCAAAAAATTATATAGGGAAGTTAATGTGAATGCTCTCAAAGTTACATAAAAAAAACAAATCCATCTAGTCCATCATAATCAAGTTCTGGAAATTCAACAAAGGAATTGAATGTGTAAAATATCCATCTATGTAAACATGAAATTAGAAAACCAATTGATACATTAACTCAATTCAGAAACAAAATTTGAATCCATCCATCCATCCACGAAATTTCACAAGCTATCGTGCTGAAGATCCCTAGCTCTAGCAGTTCATGAGGAGCTCAAAGGCAATGGCAAGATCATCATTCTCGATTTCTTGATGAGGCAATTGAGAGATGCATTCTGCTACAACAGACACTTCCTCTCACGCAATGTTCCTTTTGCAATCGTCATTTCAATTGTGATCAACTTCTTGCGACTCTACTCTTCTTTCTTCAGGACACCCATTACTTTAATAGCTTCTTTTATAGTCTTCAATGTTTTGCTCAATTTACGTGGCCAAAGCTGCATCCTCATCTTCTCTGGACTTTGCCAAATCAAACGCCTTCCAATGTCTAGGATCTAGAGTGAGAGTTAGATAAATTTGTTGCCATTACAATCTGTTTAAATTCCTCGCATTTTACGTGCACAAATGTAATCAAAATTCTTGATGTTGTGTTTTGCAGTAGTTCCATAATAGCCCTAGCTTTGAACACTCACGAGAAGGAAATGTAGTGGGCTTCCATTGTAATACTTTGCTCAGGGCCCAAGCCCAGCCCTTTACAAGCCCATAAGGATAGCCTTGAAACTAGGGCTGCAAATGAACAGAGCCGCTCGTGAACAATTCAAGATCGACTCGTATAAACTCGACTCGGATTCGGTTCATTTAATAAATGAGTTGTTCGTGAACATTAATATCAGTTCGAATATTAAACGAGCAAAACTCGTATAATCTCGACTCGATTCGGTTTAGGCTCGTGAACAATATTCGTATAAACTCGATTCGACTCGTTTTGAACTCGTCACAATACTCGTAATATTTATATATATATATATACATATATACTTACATGTATTCTTTTATTATATATATTTTATATGCTATGTATATTATTTTTTATACTTTGTATAAGTCATATATATAAAAAATAATATATGTTGTTATTTTAAGTTTATGTATAAGTAACATGTTTTATTATTTTACAATAATAATTTATCTAGTTCATAAAAGAATTATTGAGTCAAATATAAAAATTTTATAAAAATAAATAACTCTAATTGATTGTGACACTTTCTTAACTAATCATATTTTAATTATTTGGCCATATTTAATATTATATCAATGATAATCGAATATTTAATATTAAATTAATAGTTTAATTATGTAATTTTTTAAATGACTTTAATGTATTAGGTATTCTTGATGCCATATGTATTGGAAAGTGACAATGAATCAATGTTACATTGATATCTAGTTAAAATTGATTAAAAAAAATAATCTCATTTATTTATAAAAAAAAATATCATTTGTGCTTCAGCCAACCAAAAATAAAATAAAATTGTGGATCAGATTTTAACCGAGCTCGAGTCGAGTTACTCGAGTTCATATAAACTCGTATATTTTTTGTACTCGAGTTCGAGTCGAGTTCGATCATCATTTATTTTATACGAGTCGAGCTCGATCAGAAATTTTCAGTATTTTTCGAGTTCGAGTCGAGTTCGAGCGGATATATATGCTAAACGAGCTCTTGATCCCCTACTCGAATTCGACTCGATTCGGTTCGTTTGCAGCCCTACTTGAAACCCTCCAGACGTTGCCGTTTCGGTGAGTACCTCTTTCCTTCAACTTCTTTTCTTCTTCCTTCCAAGGTATTCTCTCTTCTGAGTTCCATATGGCCCACGTTCTTGCAGTTAACACGAATTGGTTCTCATACTCAAACTTTCCATATCAAACTCTACTTGTCACTTTCACTCTCCTTTCCACTGCATCTTTGCTTCGCTTTCCTTGGTGGATTTTCTAGCTTTGGTGTTTTCGAACTTTGACGAACGGTGGTAAAATCTATCCTCTCTTTTTCTCTCTCTAAATCTGAAATTTCTTATTTTTCTTGGATTTCACCTAGCCACCAGAAATTTTAGTTTTCAATTTTAAGTGTAATCACCTCTTATTTCATTTTTTCTTTCCTTTTACTTATTTTTTTCATCTTTGTCGATTTTTGCATATCCATACGATATCCTCATTGTTGCAAATATTCTCGTTGCCATTGTTTTCTCCTGATTTCTCTAGTGAACCAAGGTATGTGTCCTTGCTCTCTATTATTCCATAAAGCTTAGAAATTTTCTGTTATACATGTCGAGTGGGAGTTTTGTGCCATTTGGAAATTTTGAATAAATTAGTGAATTACATGAAACTTTGGTGGGGATGTTGGATGAATTTGGAATTGTTGTGGTTGGAAGTTGTTGGAAAGTTTCATTTGGTTATGTTTATATAGTAGGATCTATGAAGGAGTTGTTTTTCTTCTATGTTGTTGGTCGAGTTAATATTGTTGGCTGTTTTGAGTCTTTAAGTGGCTGTTTTGTTGAGTTACGGTAGCGTGTATAAATACATGATAGATTGGAGTGGAGGAGTGATTTATTTTAACTGTTATGAGTTGCTTTTGAGAGTTAAGTAACTCAACGGTATTGTATTTATTGGTGAATATTTGACTTTAGTTACATGTCAAGAGTAAGTTGGTCAACTAAGAAATAGGAATTTTCACTTGAAGTAAGCATAGCCGCAAGGGTTGGATTACATGACTGCTTGTTTGACTTATTTATGTAAGGATAATAGTCAATAGAATTAGTGGCGATGATTTTCAATCATTAAAACTAAACGAATATTTTTTAATCTAGGTGGTGAAACACTCAGAGGTCGAACTCAAGACTAAGTTAACGTTCTGTAAAAGTGAGATAAGCGAGGTTTTTATATTAGACTTTGCATAAAAAGAAAATGAAAAGATGTTGACTTTTAAAATATGCATGTTTTATTTTTTAAAAGAAATGTGAAAAACAATCTCAATTATTTATTTCGGCACTACTTATGAACTCTATATGAAAGAGAAAATACTTTTATCATGAATGGTGTAGATATGAACTTATTTTTGCATATATTTCTAAACTTTGTAAAAAGAGTGAAAATGAGATTCTTAAAGTCTTGTTGTGATTAAGATGAAGATACTTTGATTTTGTTTTATTGAATACATGAAATGATCTGAAACTAATCAGTATTTTGTTATGATACGATGTGTAAGTTGAAAAACACCTTGGCATGAGTTTCTGTTTCTATAGCTGATTATGATCTGGTTCCGATGATATTTCTGTTAAGGCCCCGCCATGGGTATAATAGTGACATACAGCCCTACCATGGATATAATAGTGGTCGTCATAGGTATAATAGTGGCATACAGCCCTGCCATAGGTATAATAGTGGCATACAGTTCAACCACGGGTATAATAGTAGTTTATAACCTTACCATGGGGGTGAAACATGGAATACGGCCCAACTACGGATATAATGGTGGTTTATAACCCTACCACGGAGGGTGAAACATGATATACGACCCAGCCACAGGTATAGTAGTAGTTTATAACTCTACCATGGGGTTAAACATGGTATCTGTCCCGATATGATGTTTTGATGCAATATGAAGATCATGTTTCAATTTACGATATGCCAACGGGTTTATTTTTAGAATAAAAAAGTTTTACTGAAAACTTCACTCTGTTATTTTTGTAATATATTTGATTCTGCATTCTGAAAGCAAATTGTCTCTGATTCTACATTTTGAAAGTAAAAGTTTTGTTATGCATTCTAAACTTCGTAAATCCTCATGTTTGTATACTAGTATAGTTTCTTTGCTTATTGAGTTGTTGATAACTCTCCTCCTTATCTCCATAACATTTGTCAGATGACTTTGATGATACAACTAAGGAGTAATAGAGTATGTGGCAAGAATATTGAGGGTTGTGGTTGAGTATCTTGGAGTACAAGTGTTGTTGGAAGATTTATTTATAAGTAATTCGATTTTAGTATATTCAAATGATTATGAAGACTTATGTATTATTTAAGTTCATTATGTTAATAGAGACGTGGAGAAGTTGTTTTGTTTTATTTGGATTATGGTATTGAGGAGTTGATGGATTGATTTGTACAGTTAATTATATTAGAGGAATTTATGTTTGGTTTTAGAGTCTTTGCAAATATATTTTGGATATGAAAGATATGATAGAAGTTTGTGGAAGTGCTTATCAGGTTATAAGAGCTAATTTTCCAAATCTCTGGGATCGAGGCATTACATCAATGGAGTCTAAGAACCCTCAAATGCCAAAGTTAGTCAAAGATCTTGAGTGATGGAGGAAGCTAAGAGAGTGCTTAAGAAGAAAGAAGATCCGACCCCTTCCATTGGGTGGGATTCGGGTATTTATACCTGTCATTGATTCGGCTGTCGAGGGAGATCGTGGGGTGTCAAGTCGTGCTTGAGTCAGACCTGCCACCAACCTACTACTATGGCAAAGTGTCAGGCCGAGGTCTTGCCATCCCAGGAGGTCTTAGACTACACGTTGTTTCATGTTTGGGTCTCTTGACATGCATTAAATGCGGCATGTCCCTAGCCTAAAGTTTCCACAATCGGGCATGTCTAACCGCAAGTGCTTTGCAATAGTTGTTTGTCATGTACCTTTTTGGCTGGGCTCTGTTGCCCACCGAGGGCCTGGGCGATTGTTGCTCGTGGTGGGCTTTCTGACCAAGCCAGGCTCAGGGCCAAGGGCTCTTTAGGTTGGAAAGTGTATCCCAAGACCTTCGCCCCACACTATTGAGTCCTGTCCTGCTTCTCATTTGATGGGCCTGAGGCCTTTTTACTACTTGCGGACTGAAACCGTTGGGCACGGGGCCCTTTCCCCCTCACAAACATGGTTAGAAATAAATTTGTAATAACGATTTATAAAATATAGTTTCGTGTGGTGCACATGAATTAATGCAAAATTTATATTTCATATAACGCGTTGATAATCCACTAGCACAACGTGAGTGTTAACATAACATACATATATCTTCTATATATAAAAAGTGTGTATGAAATGGAAAATCTTGTTTTAACGGTTTTTCTTGTTTTTCCGTTAAAGTTAACACCGTTTGTTTAAATACGTGGGAATGTAATCGGCATATAGAATGAAGACATAAATGTTGAGAGAGATAACATTCAATGTTGTTATATAATTTATTAATCACAATAATTACAATACTTAATAGTTTATATAATAATAAGTAATTAAAAATTAGTTATTATATTTTTCTCTTTCTCCTTAACATATACACGTGTATTAGGTGCATAAGATGTGAATTCCTAAGTATAATATATGTGTATTATACGTTTCATTAAATCAGATTATTGAGTATTCTAAATTTAAAAATCTCATATAATATATAATACAAGTGTGTTTAATCAAAGTGTTTTTTTTTCCAATGGTAGTAGGACGTAGCTTCCACTAAATCATATTCCACACGTGGGCTTGCTATGATGGGCACGTGACAAAGGTCGTGATCCTTGAGCTAATCAAGAAAGAGTAAATTCGGCCAACAACTTCAAAATATATTTTAGGATTTATATATATGCTATATATAAAAAATATTATACCACAAATTTTATAAAAAGATTATGTTTTAACTTTATGTTGATCTTGATCGATTCAACCAACAGCAAAATAAGAATTTCAATGTTGTCTCTATTAATCGTCTACAGGATTACATAAATTGATGAATCATAATACAAACATCTAACGACACATATTTTGAATTACCGTTTGTGTTAGACTTTTATTAAATTTTTCGTATACATCTTTGCTAAAATTATGGATGTTATAAATATGTATTAAATTATATGATATTTTGAACTAATTTTTTTATCTTCTCCAATATGCCTTAAATTATTAAGTGACATCAATAATTTTTATAAAATATATATTATTTTTTATAAATAATCATTTCATAAAATTAGACAAACGTGCTTTACACGTTGCTCCCACCTAATATATATATACACCACTGAAAGCTTCCCCGATCGATATATTTCCCTCGTTTGGATTGATGATTTTCTTGAATACTTTTGTAATCATTGAAAAAATCTTTTCAGATGTAACTTTTTTTTTTTTTTCCCCTTCTTTGGGGATTTATAAAAGTGGCTGGATTCATTAGAAACATTATCGGTAAGATGAGATGCGTTCAAATTCTTTAGTGTCTTGAACAAACTGTCTTGATTTCTATTTTTACTTTTTATGAAAATTGTGGAAAATTATAAGATAAAACAATTTATTTGAGATATGTCTTTTATAATTTTTAAAAAGATATTCAAATTGAAAATGGAAAAAAGTTAAAAAATGATTTTTTTTTAAAAAAAAAGACCAGCTGAAAATCATTCCAGCCCAAATATGCGTGGTTGAATCTTGTATCATTCAACGAGTGGGTGAACGTGATGTCATAGACCACAAAGGCCCATTTAATCGAGTCAAGTTGATCTAGTCTCGACTGAGATCGCTCGAATTTTTTATTTTTGAAATAAAATTTAATAATTAAAAAATAGAGAAATTGCAAAACAAAATTCTAAATTTAATAAAACTTTTACAACTATAGGCAAAACCCTGATCTATTGAATTATAAAATTATAAAATTTTGTAAATAATTAATACGTAACTAATTAAAATTTATTCATAATAACCATGTATTATATGTCTATATAAAGTACTAATATGATATAGATAACATAATAGTAACTATCAACATTTTATATATGGTTCCTACATTACTATATGAAATATAAAATCTTATCGACTAATTATTGCACAAATTATAAAGCATAACTATGAAGTATATTCAATATATAGGTATAAATAATTAGGTTATATATTATATATTTGATTATAAAAGGTACTGTGCTTATATTATTAATTAATATTATATATATTTATCGATGTATGGATAAGCTTTAATCGAGAACAACTACTAAGTCTAGCCGGCATAAAGGAGCCTTAGCCAAGTCGAGTCGGATATGTGTCATTTACTAATCGAGTGAGTGTCTGCTTTTAAGGGCAAATTTTTTCCTCACAAATCGAGTTCGATTTGAATTTAACCAAATGAGTGTCAAGCGGGCTATCAGTGCATGTAATAGCACCCTTAATTTTGTTAGGTTTAGCCGCATGGTGGAAGACTGACCTAATTTATCAGCAGAGTGGTCTAGTGGACAACCTTTTATCTTGATAATGAACATGGAATTTCCTCGAAGATGCCTCAATCCATCAAATAATCTCTATCTCTTCAAAACCTCTCATTCCACAAAGAAAACTTGTATTCGAATAAGACAAAGACTTGGAAAGAAGACTTCATGTATATGATAATAATGACACATAATTAGTTTTTGTGGTTCTTGGTCCTTGACAACGAAATTGAATGCTAGTTTATCTACTCTAATGGAGTATTTAAGTTAAAATAACACATTGTGTACAAGATATTTTAGTGCTTATAATACCAAAAACATGACAATCCTTCCACAGGCGGCTATGCTTTGTCTTCATCTTAATTTACAAGACTTTTCCAAGCCCCGACAATCATGCACCATTTCACTAATCCTTGTATGCTCTTATTTCTATAAATTTCATCTCTAGTTGTTGGTGTGATCTTCTATCTCCAAAACTCTCTCATATTATAGGTTTACAAGCTTTACTATTTTTCCTTTGGATACCTTTGGTCAAAATAGACATGTGTATCAATACAAATATCTAAAGAGAATGTACGGGTCATCAACTTTCATTATTGTAAACGGACATGTATTGTATGTTGGTACAAAGGAGGCTGCAAAAGGTGAAAATAGTGAGAGAAAAGAGTTGGATTGAAGGTGCATTACAATAATGTCACTTCTCTTAAAATAATATTTGCTCCCACTAGTAACCATACATACACAGTTTACAAGTGAATTTGTATCTAAAATAGAACGAAGCTTAAAACAAGTAAGTTTGTCATAACTACATTATGCATAAGAGAGAATTTTGAATTTTTCTTATGAGATATGTAAGCCTACATGCCCATATGTCTATTTATAGATAAGTAAAAGATCTTAATGAAAAGTGTTAATTTTTCATTTTGCTAAAGTTATCAAATATGGCATTGAGGATTAATTTTTCCCATGGTTGTAGCAACTGGCGCCTGGGCTTGTTAGGCCGCAGTTCTTGTAGCACCTTGGGCAAGTCGTGCCTTGCAACTTGGGCTGGGCTGCTGGGTCTAGATCGTGTGGAGCCTATTCTGTCAATAAAAGCAATTAAAATTGCTATATTGACACGGGTGATTCAAACCCCTACCCTTTAAATCAATCAAGGGTATCAATGCTTCTAAGCCCATGAATGACTTATGCATTTGGGCCCAAATCTTATAACCCATAAGCATAAGCTTCATAAATTCTCCATTTTCAAAATAATTCATAACTTTCAAAATAAATTCTATAATTATTTTGAAAATTATAATATAATCCCAAAAGCTATTATTTAAATTAGAATTAGTAAGCATGATATTAACAATCTCTACTAAAGTTTTGTTTTTCCTTTCTGCCACCTCATTTTATTATGGAGTGTACACCAGAGTACTCTTATAAATAATACCTACAGATTCACCAAGAAATTGATATCCACCTCGTCTATTGGATCGAAGACACTTTATTTTGACGTTATATTGATTTTTACTTCATTTTTATATGCTTTAAAATTATCCAACACTTGATCTTTTGAATGCATCAAATAAACATAGTAATATCTTGAGAAGTCATCAATAAAAGTCACAAAAATATCTTTTACCTGCAGTAGGCATGTTATGCATGTCACAGCATACCACATACATCACTATATATTAATTGCAATAAAGATAAAGTTCTATCTACTCGAGAAAATGGTTTGTTTGTAATTTTTCTTTGCATGCATTCTTACCTTTACCTATCATATTTTAGCACATTTCTTAATTAAATTTAAATTAACCGTGTCATCAAGTCTCCTAGCAGGAATATGTCCTAAACGACAATGTTATAAAGAATATAAATAAAGCATATAAGTAGAAACATTAACTTTATTCTTAATTCGCAAATGTGCATATAAGTAGAAAGATTAACTTTATTCTTAATTAACTTTCTTTTTTCTTTTTTTGTTGTAGTGTCATGGCTTTCAAATGTGCATTCACAATTCACAAGTAGGACTGTATCAAAACCAATGTTCTAAGTGGTTCCTCTTTTGGTTTATCCAAGTAAATAGAGAATGGTGGGGATCATTAATCTTCTGGCCCTATATCACTTTTGTTTTTTGTCGTAATTGGGTGCTTTAATTTTAAAGTCTATCCATCATTACGCATGTATCCTGCAAGTTTATTAGTGTAAATTAATATGCCGCATGCCTTCAGAGAAAAAAAAGGGTACCGCTTCTATGAAGCCCAATGGTCATTGCTAGGCATGCCTTCTAGGCTAAATGTCACTTTATTTTCCACATTTTTTTAAATCTCTTTAAATATTTTTAAAAGATAAAAAATACACCAATATATTAATAGTCACTTTTTTAACTATTAAGCAAATAAATAAATAATTACATAAACGGTCAAAACGAGGGAGACAAAATCAAGGGACATACTATCATTTTCCCAAAATAAATTTAACTGGAGAAAAGAATTATTGAGAGATAGATTCTAGTATTTGGTTAGGATGAATGAGTGATTGTATTATGATCACGTTGAAGTAAGAATACTAGCTGTAATTACTCCCTCCTACCATCCGTTTTATCTTGAAAAAGAATACAATGAGTGGGTAAGCTGTCAGTAATGCATTTTGGGAATTTGAAGTTTTGAACATCATCCCCATTTCAGCAAAAAATACAACCATGTGAAAGGCATCCAACATTCCTTCCTTATGAGTGGAAATCCAATCCAATTCTGGACAATCACGCAGGATTAGACGTTGATGAAAGAAATAGTCTTTAGGCTTGTACCTTTCTGAAAAAATGTCATTGAATTTTTAAAACTGACATTTTATATCTTGATGCACATATAGTACCCTCCATTCTCTTCCAAAAAAAGAAAAAAAGAAAAAAAAGTAATAGTTTTTTCCTTATACGTCCATGCAGTAAAGTTCAAATCATATAGACAGTGCAGTTCGGAAAAACTACCTTGCTTGTTCATCAATATAAGTATAACCTAGTATGGGAAACACAGGTCTTATCCTGTGCAAAACGAAATATAATATTATAAGCAAATGTTTGATATGATACATGTAGATTTCATAAAAGAACATCTTCTATCCAAAAAAAACACAGTTTTTAAGCAATAAATTTTTCTTCAAGGTGACAACCCAACTCCATTACAACAAATAAGTTTTTTTGTATTTTCTCTGGAAAGAAAGAAATATTTAAAAAAAAAAAAAAACCGTTCTTGGGAAATTTTGACCAAAAGAGCCCACTTGATAGCTTTAGTATCTCATGAAGATATTTTTGTTCAGGGAGACTTACCAAAATTCCAATTGTTTCTAGCATTTTTGCCACAACGTACTCCTCCAGTCAAGTCTCTCTGTTCCTTCTACAGCACATAGTGTGGTAGCTAAGAGGATACTTCAAATCTGTAATAGAAGGGAATAGAGGTGATGAGAAACAGAGGCGACGATGAACACATTTGATTTCTGCATTTTCTCTGGAAAGAAAGAAACATTTAAAAAAAAAAATTTCTTGAAAAATTTTGGCAGATTAACGTGCAGACCAAAAGAGCCTATTTTATAGCACTGGACCTTTGGTATGAAAATATTTGTGTCTAGGGCACTTACCAAAATCCCAATTCTTTCCATCATTTTCGCTACAACTCCTCCTCCTCTAGTCAAGTCACTCTCTTCCTTCAATAGCACATTGCACAACAAAGAGGATACTTCAAATTCATAACAGAGGGGAAGAGAGACAATGGGGAACAGAGTCGATGATGATGAAGAACGGAGGCGATGGTGATAACAAAGAGAATGGGAAGGGCTAACCGGTGTTCTTCTATAGATCAGCCTACTGTTTACCGCACACCCCCACACCCTACATGGCCTTTTTGTTTTATTTTTTTATTCTTTTTATTTTTTTCTTCTTTTTCTTTTTCTTACTTGTTGATACACTCGTTTTGAGGAGAAGGGAAATTTTGAATTTGCACTCATTTCATCCCACGTTCACCCCTCCTCTGCTAAAAACCCGTGCGCCCCTCGCCCAGCTCCATCCCGAGATGCCCCTCCCTCTGTCCAGCGCCACCCCACTAGCGACGCCCCTCCCTATACCCAGGATGACCCTCCCTCTATCCAGTGCCGCCCCTCATTCGAGGTTTATAAAATGTGTCACAATAAGCGACGGTGCCGTTGGCAAGACTAGTATGCTCATCTCCTACACTAGCAACACTTTCTCTACAGTTGTTTCTATTTGGGTTTTGCTCACTTGTGGTTTTTCATGCTTAATTACTTTTTGGAACTTGATTTTCCTTCCAATCGCTCGCATCATTATAAGCGGATCGTTTCATATTGCTTCTTGGCTTTGCAAATTGTTCCACTAGTTGTTTCCATTTCTATTGATAAAAGTATCATCTTTAGAATCGAATTCAATATCAGTTGCGCTCACTTCATTCCATATATTTTTTCCCTTCAGGGGGAGGGGGCGAGGGTGGGGACTATCTTTTAAATGAATAATCAATTAATTCAAAGGAACATGATAATACTCGAAAATTTCTAATTTCAGTTTCCAACTTCATATTCTCAATTTAAAACTCCCTTATATGGTTTTAACAATTTTGTCTTCTTTGCAGGATATGAAGCTTCTCATTTGAGGTATGCCCACTTATCAACTCTGCCCTCCTCCATTGATTAGCTAACTTCTTAGTTACTATCTGTAATCTTTATATGCTCTCTTTGGACCTCCTTCTTTCCCCTTTTCTGCTTTGTGTTAAAGTACTTCACTCAAATTGATACAATTTATTTGCTCACTTTGGCCATTGAGAAAGAATATGTTTATGTGAATGGAGAAAAACCTGGTTTTCAATTAGAAAAAATTTTCTTCTTTCTAACATTTAAACATGTTTAAATATGGAGAAGATCAGGGATGATGTAGAACAATACTTTAAATAAAATATTTAGCCAAGGCCTAAGTAGAATTGTATAGTTTAGTTGTAGGTCTCTTAGATCTGGTGAGTACGAAATTCTAGACAGCTTAGCATGACCTATTATGATCTAAGATTCTAAATTCACTAGTGGTTTTCTTGGTTTTCAACTGCGGTTGCAAATCTCAAATGGGTGAACGTTTGATTCCCATAAATTCTTTTTAGGCAATTATTTGTTGATTTTGACTTAATAATAACTGTGCTAAGTGTTACAGTTGCTAATATCTCAAGACTCAAGAAATAAGTCTTTTGTGAAAATGAGTTCATGTGCACAAGTTTTCATTAAAACTTGTGGGTTTGAAAATGGGTTCTTAGTAGGTATAAGGTATCGTGCAGCTATAAGAAATTAAAAAATCCTTTTGAGATGGATAAGTAAAAGATTTACCTTTTCTGGCAGATAATTGATGAAAAGTGTGGAAGTGATTAGTTTTATTTAGTTAAAAAATTTGATTGCATCATTTATGACTATTTCTTTGGTATTAAGTTCACAACCTATTTTGTTTTTCTTTTTACTATCTACTATATAAGTACCCCATGTAGAACTTCAAGTTATTTAGATATGTAAATGCATTACCTATTTTGTTTCCATTGTGAGGCATTATCGATATCAAGCTCTAAAGATAACTTGCTTGCACAGTATATCAAACCAAATGAATTAATGGAAGTTTAATCCATCCCTCATATATGTTTCTCTATCTTTTTCTGCAGAAATAATGATGGAGATCGAAAAATGGGATTGGACAGCACTTGGACACTTATAGAACTGAAGATTTATGGAAATAGTTGCAGCCAAATAGTCGCCGTGGGAGTTGGTTTTGTCTTTGTTGTTGCATTTGTTTACACTGAAGTTAGAGAAGTACAATACTTTGTTGTTATTTTAGTTTGGAAACTGAACTGGTGTATTTCCTTTCATTCATGTATGTTGAGTTATTCTAGTTAATGAGTCTCTGTGAAGTAGGAAGTCTGTTATGTGCTCCAGCAGTTGTATTTTTTATTTTAATGAAATGAGGTGCTGCTTGGACAAGACATGCTATTCTTATCATTATATGCAGCTTCTTTTGTTCCAATTGTGGAGATGTGCTTGGTGTTACTTATGTAGATTGTAGACTTGGGATTTTGTGTGCAAACACTTGTGTTGTGGAGATGTTGTAGTGTAGTTTATGTAGATGATGTATAGCTTGGTAGCTTCCACCATGTGCAGCTTGTGTTCATATTGATATCTCTCTGAAATTCAGACTCTGATGAATATAATTATAAGACTATCAATTTCTACTATTTTGGTTTATACACAGCTCTTCAACTTTTGTGTGTCTACAAGAATGTTAATTTAACTCAATTCAATTCAAATAAAGTCTAATTCAATAAATTAATTGCAATATCAAAACTAACATTTAACAAACAGGTTAATCTCCATACTAACAACATAATTTCACAAACCAAGATTTTCATACACATGAATATTATACATATGGATATCCCTTTTTGTACATCATAACTAGAACATCATAACCACATCACAATCCAGTACAAACACAATAGTATTTGCTTTTCCTTGTGAACATTTATCTGTGTGTGTGTGTGTGTGTGTGTTTATCTTCCCTTTTCTGAATTTCATATTCGTATAGCAATACATCATCCCCTTCCGAACTGCATTATCTCTTCTACGAACGTTCTCCTTTATCAAATGAAGTATATCCACCCATATGAAAAATTCACATCTCGTTTCTTGTAATTCTCACTCTCGTATTCTGCAATCACACCCTGCATTATAAGTAGTTTATGAAAAAGTAGTGGTTATACCAATCACTACTCCTAGAGGGGGTGAACAGGTGTAATCCAATTTTGATGGTCTTTTCAAAATCAGTCATTTTGAAAAATACATTCAAAATCTAAAACCACTTCGGGTGCAAGACACCACCTCAAATCCACTATAGAAAATAAGTTTGTTACAACCAATTTAAAAATACTCACAAAACCTTTGTAGTAGTTAAATTTGGCTAGCAACACTACAAGTGACCCACTCGATCTCTACACGCATGTAGTGCTGGAACTCCAACCTTTCTATAGCTTTCCACGAGAACCTCTCTATCTCTGCATCAACAACAACTCCGAACTCTTCTGGCCAATGAACATGTCCACTTCAATGGACTCATATAAAGTTTGATCTTGAGTGTGGTGTGGTGGAGATGTGTTTATCTAAGAGAGAATCAACCATGTAAGGGAGAGGTTCTTCTTAAAAGCTCTTGGAAGCACTTAGGGTTTTTGCTCTGATTCTCCACACCAAAGAACACAAGTGAGCTGTTCTATTTATAGTCCCAAGTGAAAGAGGTGCTTAAAACCCTAAATTTTAAGTTTTCTAAAACATTGGCTCGAGCAAAGTGTCAAGCGAGAGTCGAGCACACGCTTTCTTTTAGAAGCTGCTCGAGCGCCACGTTGAGCACACATCGAGCAAACCAATCTAGAAGGGTCTTGCTCGAGCCCCACATCGAGCGACCCACTCTGGATGGGTCTCGCTCGAGTACCGGTCGAGCGACCCACTCTGGATGGGTCTCGCTCAAGCATCACATCGAGCGCCAGTCGAGCAACCCACTCTGGAAGGGTCTCGCTCGAGCACCACATCGAGTGAACTCTCTGCTTTGAGTTCTGCTAGACCCGTGTTGAGCATGCTTTAATCTTTTTCATGTTACACCACTTCAACACTCGTTACAACACTATTTTACACATGTTTTCACAAGACTATGCCAATCAACTAATTTTTCCCTCAATAATCTCCCCCTTTGGCATTTATGTGACAAAACCTCTAACCTATACATAGGATCTAATCCTAGCACACCCAACACAGGATTCATATTCTTGAACACGTTAAAATATTTCTGCACACACTTAGCAAACAGTTAAACGTACCAACAAAAATATACACGAAATATTCTCATAAGTATAATCTATGTCTATTCACAAATCACAAACCAGAATACACGTATAGACATGACAAGAACATGTTTTAAGAAAAAAATTTCATTAAGCAATTAACCTGATATTGAGTTCAATTAGTCAAACAATAGCAACACAAATAACATGAGTTACAAAACCAAAAGATGCTGCTCCCAAGAAAATTGTGTTACTAACAACTATCCTTCTCCCTTTACTCCCCCTACATCTATACCACTCCCCCTGAATTAGTACTATACTACTCCCTCTTTTTGTCATAACAGGCCAAGGGTCTCAATTATCACCATCATTAGGACTGCCACCACCATCATCATCATCAGCAAGTTGCTCCTCAATGTCGTTGAAGCATTAAGTCACGAGCTGCTGCAGGTTATTAACTTTAGCATCTAGGCTATCAAACTGAGCATCAAGGCGGGCTAGGTACTCAAGAACCTGCTGAAGGTTGGGCTCGGTTGAATCTGGTGCTGATGTGGATGGTGCCGAGCTAGAAGGCTATGATCATACTAGTTACCTCTTAGCGTTGTTTCTAGATTTTCAACTTATAACACATTACCTGTACGAGATGTTAATCGTCACTAATATTTCTAGGAAAATATATCATAGTATTCTAAGTACTAAGAATCATGCCATAAATTAATTCAAAAATTATTCAGCTATACTAAAATTAATATATATAATATTATTTAAAACTCATAAAATATTCCTTAGTTTTATATTGAAAACTATAACATAATAAATTTACATAACCCGATCTGACAAGCCAAAAAGAATATTGACTAAAACAACCGGTTCCAAAATATTCACTAAAATATAATTTAAGACATACTATAAATCCCTTAAATATACTCTAATAAAAGCAAGTTGTAAGACTTGGTCTGGTTTGAATTTCAACCCAGCCTCAAATAAAGAAAATACTCATTCAAAGTTATTACAACAGTTTCAGTACTCAAAGAATTAGCCCACTTAAAATACTATTAGTTTCTAAAAGAAAAGTTGAGTCCAACCCATGGTACGGCCCTCTGGGCATTCTTGTAAAATAAAAGGCTCTAGGTCGAATGGGCCTAAGGCCCAAAGGCCTGTTTTAGTTTCAAAAAAGTGAAGCCCTATGTGTGGAAAACACACGGGCTGAAACTGAAAAATAACAGAGGCTCCTCTGTGCGACAGAAGGGGCAACTCACCGAGAGTAGGGACCAGCTGTGACAAAGACATTGGTGGCTGGGTGTGATCGGCGACGTAATTGGGGATTCTCTGGGTAGGGTGATGCGCCACAACGGAAGAAAGGAAGGAGTTAGAGTGAGGTGGGCTGAAACCGAAAAGAACAGAGAGATAGGAGAGTGAGTGTAGCAGCAATGACTTATTGAAGGAAGTGGGTTCGAAGAGGTTGGGCTGGTCGGCGATTTCTGGCACCGTGGGTGGTGCTCCGAAGTCCTGGGGTGGTCGGCGGTGGTTGGTAGAAAACCAGGTCTATGTGTGTGGGTTTTTCCTCTCCGTGTAAACTAGATTTAATTTATTTTTTTTTCTTTTTGTGTGATGAATTTGAGTGTATCGTGGGATTTTATAGATGACGGAATGAATTTTTTACCTGGTCTTCAAGAGATTAGGTTACGTCTGGTTTGAGTGTTGGTTCTAATCTAGGAATTTTTTTTTTTTTTAATTGAAACTCATCTGATAACAACAGAGGAACCAAGATAAGGGGAACTACCTTATGAGCTAAAAACTCTATTTAATTTGGTCTACTATCCCATTTGAAAAATAATAAGAACCCAATAAAATAGAAGTAAATAATAAAATGAAATAAATAAAATAATAAACATAATAATAATTATATATAAAAAAAGATATATAAATAAATAAATACTAACTAAATTAATCTTAAATCCTATTCTAGGTTCGTATGTTATAGAAGAAATATCAAATACCTTTGAGGATGGGAAGATCTGAGGGCTACACGTTTGTGGATTGAGAGCGGCTTCGCATCAAATGGACTAAGGGCTTCGCATTGGTGGACTTTGGGACCGAGGGCTTGGGGACACCACTAGACTTAGGGATGAAGGGCTTGGGGACTGATCTCCTTCGGAGGGCTGAGGTTGTGGTGGGAAGGGCTAAGGTCGTACTTGGATGAGGTCGGTGGCTGTGCTTGGCTTTGAGGGCTAAGATTGAAGAAGATGAAGGGTTGAGGAGGTTTAGGAGAGGGCTTGGGATCGGGGGGGAACTGACTGATTGAGGGCTGAGAGGCATGCCCAGGAAACCGGTCCAGTGGTGTTAGTGAACCCGGTCCACACGTTAGGTGTGCTATGGCTACTGTTAAACAGTAGCTTATGTAAAGATTATTTCTTAAAACCTATTGGGTAGAAGCCGAAATTTAATGGGTTCAATTCAAAATCTAACTTAAACCGCTTTTATCGGACGGACGAGATGGGTTCGGCTGTATGGACGAACCAGGTCTACAGTTTTTCCGCTAAGGCCTAGGTGATATGCCTATGCAAAAAGCTTGACAGGCCGATCAACTTGTGCAACCTGATTAGACCCAACCTGAAAAGGCCGGATTATCATCAAAGTCTATTTCGACTTCTATCGAACCCGATGAATGTCGAGCCAGTCACCCTTCTACATCGAACCCTAGCTTGCCCCCATCTTCTCGTTGAGGTTCATGGTTCCTAGAGATGCGACAATCTTACGTTGGAACTTCAATGAGAGTTGTCAAAATCCTCGATGAGTTTGGAGTGCTCCATACCTAACCACAACTAGACCATATCTCCTCCCTCGCACCCCTTCCACCCCCTCTACCTTAGCCAACTCTCGACCACCACGACATCGCTCCAAGCTACCCTAAGACGTCAAAGGCCTTGATTTGATCAAGACAAGAGAAGAGAGAAGAGCAAGCTTACTTCATAATCGATATGGCTGACAGTATATTTGGGCACCCTTTTAGATGCTTCTTCTGGAGCCCTCCCATTTCTGGGAATGGTCCTGATCGACGGTTCTTATGGATTGGGTTGAATCCCCTACTGCTCATTTCCTCGAGATCAATGTCCAAGGTGCCACACCTCTGTCTCTATCTCTCTCACACAAGTGGGATTGAGCAAATTTGTTGAGCTATGTTTAACTCATATGTCACGAAGTGGTATTGTTGGATGCGTTAGACGAAGCAATTTTACGAGTTTGCTTTTCTTTTCTTCTTCTTTTTGAGGGGAGTTTTTTGTGGGTTTTCAATTTTTTTTTAGTAATTTTGTATTGAGTTATGCTAACTGGGATATTCTAGCACTATTTACGATCGAATTTTGGAGTCTGGTCTTGGTGGGTTTTCTCAACGGAGAAAGTTTTTGTGAATAGGTTTAAGCAAAGATGACATAAAGGTACAGATAGAAGAGGGGAACATCTTACAGATCAAAGGAGAGGGTGGGAAGGAGAAGCCCCATGAAAAAGACGCCACTTGGCTTGTAGTTGAGAGAGGCACAGGGAAAAGGGGATTTTCTCGGGAAATAGAATTGCCAAAATATGTGAACGTGGCTCAGATCAAGGGTTAGGTGGAGAATGGTGAACTTTCCAATTCAGGTGCTGAGGGAAACGAGTTGGGGCCAAGCAACGTTGGTGGCGCGCTTGAAGAGTGAATTGCTGACAGAGTAAACCTAGCGTTTTCTTTTTTAAAATAAAGAAGGTTTGACCCGACCTGACCCGAATGTGCTGGACCGGATCGGTTTGGGTTTAACAATCTCATATCAGGTTGGATCGGGTCTAAACCCGACTTGACATGCTGGGTTGCAAGCCTACTACAAGGTGAACCAACCAAAACGAATTAACTTAAATAAAATTATTAATTATATAGAGATATTTTTCAATTGTTTGACCCAATTAAATCAGTAAATTGTAAAGAGAAATATACGCATCACGTAGAATTTACAATATTTAATGTTATTCGTATAGGATTTTTCTGTAGCGTGTCCCTGTATGCATGAGTGTTTGATTAAACATGTCAGTGTATTTCTTCTAATGACTCGAGTATTTAACATTGGGTCTATTTATTTGCATTGTAATTTGCATGGCACATCAACATAATTTTGCTGGGTCTTCCTACGAATTTATGACCATATATGCACTCCTGGGACGAGGACCAAATATATTTAATTTATAATCAAAAGCTGTAGTTTCATGTTTTTATTTTTTGGTTGGTCGGTAACTGTCTATAATTCCTTGGATGTATACCATTATCTTCTCGATTGCCAATTATTGCTGGATTGAATTCGACTCATTTATATTCATAATTGAAAGAAATATCGACCGCAAAAATAACTAAGATACGGTAAAATATTCTAATATATATATATATATATATTTGGAACATAAATCCTTTTCATTCATTCACTGATTTAGAAGACTCATTGAAGATAGTGGGGAGTTTCCTCCAAATCCACTATACAGTCTGTTATAAGTAAAGCCAGTTTACCTAGTTTATATGCAACTACATTACCTTTTCTATATATATGTTTAGTGAGACAACTATCAAAAGATGCTAAACTGTCTCTGATTTCTTCAATGATCATCCCAAAATAACTTTAATCTTGCTCTTATTTCTGAATGGCCAAAACAACCCTCTTAGAGTCTCCTTCAAGCACTACCGTTCTCATCCCCAAATGCAATCCAAACTCTGCTGCTATACGAGCGAGCTCCTTCAGCCTCTACTATCGCTAGATCAGGAGTATAAGTTTCATTTTTTCTCATTGTGGCTAGAAATTTAACTTCCTCATCTCTGACTGCAATTCCAATTCCCAGTTTGAGTTGATTTTTGTCAATTGCCACATCCCAGTTTATTTTACAATAATTTGGTGGTGGAAAAACCCATCTAATATTCCTTCTATTGCTATGTTCAGTCTGAATTATGGGCCTGAGATGTATACACTGTTCTTGTTTCATCTAGTTTACCCTGGATATCACTAACTTTGGGTCAATTAATATGTTTTTAAAAACATATTCAATCCTTCTCCTTCACAAATTCAAGAAAATCAACATGAGTTCTTCCAATTCTTTTTTATCCAGTTTGTTGAACATATCTTGTATCATAACCTTAAAACTCATACATGAGGTTATGCTTTCCTGAATACCTCTCCACACTAATTTATCCTGTCTGTTACCTCTACTTAAGCGAATTTGACTAATTTTTTCTGCCTCCTCCTGTGAGAAAATTTCTTTAATGATATTGAACTTCCATTGCTTTGTTTCTTGGTTAATCAGTTCCTCCACTTTAGTTTATGTGCTGAGATAATTCTGCCCACTTTGATCCAATTGTTTGTTTGGCATTTTCTCTCCGTACTGCATGCATGCACACATCCTACCCTCCGGCGCCCCTCGCCGGAGTTGATCTCCTCCTTTCTCTGACTTCTCATTCCTCAAATTTCTTCCTTTTTTCTTTTCTTTTTATTCCGTTTACTTCTTTCTTATTAATGATGGATGCGGCTAGGCGTTTCATGATTGAATCAAAAACTTTTTTCTTCACTAAGGTGGGTGCCAACCTCTTTCACATTACCGAAAGAAATAGACGTATGGCCTTATTTTTGCTCATTAACGGTGCGACAGTTGCAAGGGTGGTTAGAATGGTGGGGGAAGCCACGGATTCTCGTCGGTGTGAAGGCTTTTTCAGAAAGTTAGGGATAGGTAACGGGGTCTTCATTCTGCAACTTCTCAAAAACTCAAGGGGATGTTATTTATTGTTGGAGGAGTTTAACAACGAAAGAAGAAAGGGCTCGCTGATCATACTCGAGAGAGATAAGGGCAGTGGATGGGATGGTTTTGCTTACTGACTCACTCAAAAAAATGAGTAGCACTAATGCTATCCCAAGTGCAGGAGGATGTCGTGTAATAATTAGGAATAAATTCCTAGATCGTCTCCTCAGGGAAAGTTACTTAAAATTAAACTCGTTGAAAAATGTGAAAAACTTCACAAAGAGAAAACAAGATGATGATATGTGCAACGGATGGAAAAGGGTACTAGTCATGGACTAGATTCATGTTTTTAGATTTTGATTGTCGGATTGGAATGTAAAGGACTAATAGATTAAACTCATAAATTAATAAAACTAAATTAAGAATTAAACTAAATTAGAAAGTAATTGACAAGACATGAACTGAAAATTGAAAATGCCTAAAACCAAGATTCTAGAATTCATCTTTGTATTTAAATCATAAATTCTCAAAATAACACATAACAATTGTGAAAAAGCAGTGGTTCTACACAACACTACACCTAGAGGGGGGGTGAATAGGTGTAATCTAATTTTTATGGCCTTTTGAAAATAAATCAAACAAGCAGTTAATAAATGAATCAAATAACACAAATAATCAACACATGATTTTGTTCACGGAGTGGAAACTCATTTGAAGAACATCTTCAAAATCTAAAACCACTCCGGGTGTAAGACACCACCTCAAATCTACTATAGAAACTTTAGTTTGTTACAACCAATTTAGAAACACTCACAAAACCTTTGTAGTAGCTAAACTTGGCTTGCAACACCACGAGTGACCCACTCGATCTCTACACGCATGTAGTGTCGGAACTCCGACCTTCCTATAGCTTCCCACGAGAACCTCTCGATCTCTGCATCAACGGCAGCTCCGGACTCTTCCGGCCAACAGAAATGTCCACTTCAATGGACTCAAGTAAGAGTTGATTTTGTGTATGTTGTGGTGGAGAAATGTTTTTCCAAGAAAGAATCAACCAAATGGGGGAGAGGTTGCTCTAAGAAGTTCTTAGAGGCCCTTAGGGTTTTTGCTCTGATTCTCCACCCTAGAACAGAAGCTAAGCTGTTCTATTTATAGTTCCCATCAAAATGAGGCGTTCAAAACCCTACATTGTAAGTGATCTGGAACATTGGCTCGAGCGAAGTGTCGAGCGAAGGTCGAGCGCCGAAATCTGCCTAAGTTCGCTCGAGCTAGGTGTCGAGTGAGGGTCGAGCGACACACTCTGCCTGGGTTCGCTCGAGCTCAGTGTCGAGCGAGGGTCGAGCGGTTGAATCTACCTGAGTTCGCTCGAGCTGTAGGTCGAGCGAGGGTCGAGCGGTTGAATCTGCCTGAGTTCGCTCGAGCGCTCTGTCCAGCGAGGGTCGAGCGAAGTTGCTTCTTTTGACCAATAATGAGCCCACTTCAAGCACACTTCAAGCCTTCCGCAACAACACTTGTTACAACACTATTTTACACAGGTTTTCACAAGAATATGCCAACACGCTCATTTTTCCCTCAACAATCTCCCCCTTTGGCATTTCTGTGACAAAACCTCTAACCTATACATATGACCTAATCCTAGCACACCCAACTAGATCCACATTCTTGAACATGTTGAAATATTTCTGCACACGCTTAGCAAACGGTTAAACATACCCATTCACATATGCACAAAAATGTATTTGCAATTCTCAAATCATAATTCTCAAATCAAATCATAATTAGAAAAGAAATACTTCATTAAGCAACAAATCAGGAGTTCAAGAAACATTAGTCAAACAATCAGCAGCTAGCAAGAAATATAAATCAACACAAATAACCAAAAGCTGCTGTTCCCCCAAAACAAAAAAGTGTTAGTACAAGTAACACTCCCCCTGAGTTAATACTGTACTACTCCCCCTCAACAATCTCCCCAATATCTCCCCCTTTTTGTCACAAGAGGCCAAGGGTCTCAATCATCACTATCGGCATCCTCATTATCCTCATTAAGCTGCCTCTCGATGTCGTTGAAGCGTTGAGTCATAAGTTGCTGCAGGTTATCAACTCTCACATCAAGGCTGTGAAACGTGGCATCGAAAGTATCGAACCGCGCTTCAAGACGGGCTAGATACTCAAGTACCTGCTGAATGGGCTCAGACGAGCTGGGGGCTGAGGAAGATGGCTGAGAGCTGGATGGAGCCGAGGTAGACGGCTGAGAACCTGATGGTCGGGAGCTCGAGGGCTGAGAGGAGGGAGCGGGAGGGTGCTCAACACGGATAGGATGTGGAGTTGTGTGAGCACGACTCAGCTAGACCTTCCTACGACCAATAGGGGCCTTAAGTGCAATTCTAGGCTCCTAAGGATGGAACGCAACAGATTGGGAGAGAGCTAGTCGGGTGATTAGACACGGTAAAGGCAAACCAGTCCGTGTTTTGGAGGACCGATACGCCTCAATGATAACCCGACACAAAAGACTTCCTAGATCAATGGAGACACCATTGATCAAGGCATACAGCAGAAGGGCACGGTCAAGACCCACATCACTATTATGGCCTGTAGGATCTAAGTTCGTAAGAACAATCCTACTGAGAATGAGATGATCAGGGGTAAAACGAGCAGTTGAAATAGGGGTTGTCCCTTCCTAACTACTAGGCCGACCACAAAGACAACTAGCAATGACTTGTGGACTGGGAGGTGATGTCCGCGAGTAAGGAAACTCGGGATAGTGCTCACGAGGGGCATTTAGCAGAGTCGCTATCATGCCCGGAGTGACTCGGAAAACAACATTCCTGAGACTGACTTCAAACGAGTCATCAACAGATATGTCATGAATATTGGAGTAAAACTCCCTAACCATCTCCACAGAAGGAGTGGGATGACCAGTGGTCAATGCCTGCCACTGACGAGACTCAAAAATGCAAGAAATGATAGTCTCGGTAAGCTCACCTAATGTCACTTCACGCTCGACTATGGGAGTACGATGCGAGAAGTTCTGAGAGTATAATTCTTGGGCTCGGGCACTATGGAATTGAGCTTGAACGGGTGCAAGAGGGTTTTGGTGAGGACGAACACGTCGAGACATGGTGTCGGCTGTAGACAGAGTCAAAGACGTTAGACAAGGCTAAGGCAATGCAAAGACGTGATGAATGCATGCATGTTGACACAACAATGCCAACCAACAATGTAGGACTTGTGTGTGTGGAGCTAGACCGGTTGTGTGTTCCTTATTACTAGCCATGATTTGTCATAGGATTTTTCAACCTTAAGATTAATCATTGTTAATTCTAACTACCTCAAAGCCCAAGGGACTAGCAGTTTTCACGCCAGCTCTGTTTTTAAAAGTTGGATGATTGAACTGAAATATTGCACATTTTAGCTATTTAAAACCAATATATTTTAAATTCATCATGACATTATTATTGGTTTTAAATAGAAAAATGGTTAAAATGAATAAATCAAAGTTGTGATTTTAATTGATTAAAAGCATGAATTTCTGCTTGAATTCTACCAACTATTGATTACTGTGCATTCTGATCTGTTCCTCTAGAATTAAGAAACAAAATAAACTGAACTAGGTCGATATTGGAATGGCTCCACATGTCTTCATTTTCGTGATCACAGTTCATTGGACACATATTTTTGCTCTTTGTGCATGAGTTATGAGTTCACATACTTCAAATATATGTATATTTTGTTTATCTTGCATGTTTGGTTATGTCTTTCTCTTCTATTGATTCTCTACTTTTCATTTCCATTTGTTCATGCAATGCCTATTCCAGGCCTTTGTTCTACAACAAAAAGGTGATTTAATGAAGATATCATGGATCCAAGCATATATGGTGATGAATATAGGCTTAGAGCTTCAAGAGACCAAGTTTAATCAAATCCAACAAGAAGTTTTTGTGTCCACCGAAACTATATGAAGAAGAAGGCTGCTACTCTCCACCAAATTAAACATTAAAAAAGTCATAAAAGGCTGCTTCCTTTCCATTGAATTAGACAATCGAAATGAAGGAAGAAAGAAAAGAAAACATGTGACAAATTGAAGAGAAGCCGGCTTTGTTGAAGGGTGAAGAACATGTGATGAATTTCGGCTGAAATTGATTGGAAGAATGAGTTTGCAACTTGGGGCAGCTATTTATATATATATATATATATTGCTGGATGAAGAAAAGAAAGGAGAGATGCCTTGCTTGACTCTTGAAGAGAAGTCGGCTGCTTGAGTTTGCAATCAAAGGAAGAAGCCATGCTTGAGTTTGCAATCAAAGGAAGGAGCCGTGTAAATCAATGGAGACATGTGCTGGAATGAATTGTGAGGGAATTTGGACCGGTCAAAGCAGTAGGTGAATGAAGGAACATGTGCTGAAATTGAAATAACAAATTGAATAAACCGTGCAAGAGTTAGGCAAGAAGTTAGGCATGTTGGACTTGGTTGTTTGGTTTGAATTACTAAACCAATTGAATAAAATAATTGAAGAGGAAAACAATGGAAGACACGGCAATTGAAGAGGAATGCAATGCAAGACACAAAATAAAGAAAGAGGAATGCAAGGCTGAAAATGAGTGTGAAAGCAAGATTGAAGACTTGGTTGTTGGGTGTGAATGCAAAACCAATTGAATGAGAGATGAAGTAGCCAAGATGTTTGGCTATAAAATGAGGTGCACACCGAAGCTTTTAAAAAAACAATTAGAGAAGGAATTGAGGACAATTGAGGACAACTCAATCTTAGAAAAACACTTGTCAACACACACAATTTTCTGCTATGTACTTGAAAGAATTAGCTCCTTTTTGTCTTAAGAAATTTTGTTTCTCCTTTTAAGTTTCAAAGCTTTGTTGTTTTAGCATTTTTTTAGTGTATTAATATTTGTTCTAGAATTGTATTTCATTGAGTGTAATACCTTAATTTCCATTAAGTTACTAGTTTGTTTCATTTCTAGTTTGTTTCATTTCTAGTTTGTTTCATTACTAGTTTGTTTCATTATTAGTTTGTTTCATACAATAAAAGAAATTGTTTTAGAAGTTTTTAATCAAGTGTGCTATTTTGTTTCATAAAGAATTGTTTTAGAAGTTCTAAATTAATTGTGTTACCTTAATTTATTGCAAGAAAGGTTTGGTTTTAAGCTTTTGTTTTTGTTTTTGATTTTTCTGAACATCATACGTAGAGAGCAGAGGAATTGTTCTAGAGTTTTTATACGTAAGAAATTGTTCCTTTTCGTTTCAAATTTCAATTGAATCGTGAAAGGACGTTTTCGTTTAGACTTTTCGTTCCCTATTTTATTTAACTTCAGTTTAAAGTTTATAGAATACTTTTGAGTTTCTGTTTACTTATTTCGTGTTATTTATTTGTCTTACTTCTTTAAGTTTTCATTTAATAGTGATTACAACTGTTATGTGTTATTTTAAGAATTCGTGATTTAATTACAAAAATGAATTCTAGAATCTTGGTTTTGGGTATTTTAAATTTTCCGTTCATGTTTTGTCGATTACTTTCTAATTTAGTTTAATGCTTAATTTAGTTTTATTAAATTCTGAGTTTAATTTATAAGTCCTTTACATTCCAATCCAACAAACAAAAAAATTCAAAAGACATGAATCTAGTCCATGACTAGTACCCTTTTCCATCCATTGCATATACCATCATTTTATTTTCTCTTTGTGAAGATTTTCACATTTTTTCAACAAGTTTAATTTTAAGCAACTTTCCCTGAGGAGACGATCTAGGAATTTATTCCTAATTATTACACGACATCCTCCTGCACTTGGGATAGCATTAGTGCTACTCATTTTTGAGTGAGTCATTGGACACTCAACCCCCAAAGTCTTGGATAACTGTTTCTAGCCCTTTTTACTTAGGAAAGTTCACTAAGTTGCCTTTATTCCTTCTCTTTCTTTCTTTTTTCTTTTCTTCTTTTCTTTTGATTCTAATCTTTTCAATTTCTTTTTTTTTTTTCCTTTTTTTTTTCTTTTTGGCATGGCCTGGTAGTCCTGCAGTTTACTTCTCCAGTGTTAAATCAATGAATGGTAAATAAGGAAGACTACAAGCGTAAGTATGTGCAAAATTTCCTTCAAAATTTGCCTTTCGTTCTACAAAAATTTTATCAAGTTTCATCTCAATAAGCATAACATCCCGGTGTTTCAAACCACATATCAACAAAATATGATGCATCAAAAATCATGCTCTATGTTTAAGCTTGAAAATAAATCTTCACAAATGATCCCGCTCAACTACTCCACCAAGATGCTCAAATTTCACAAATTTTATTATTTTATTATTTTATTTTATTTTATTTTATTTTTTTTAAATGTGCACACATGCTACCCCCCAACTAGTGAGAGACATAGTCCTCAATGAATCGAACGAAAGAAACAAAGTGCACAGAACTAAGCAAGCAAAACAAACAATCAACAAGAGTTATAAAATCAAAACAAAAGAACAAATAGAAACAGAGCAAGTAAAGAAAACTGTAAAGAAGGAGAAGCAAATCAAAACACTTCCCTGGGGTCTTGCACAAGCAAGATCTCTTCATGTGGATCAAAGACCTTCAAAAATGACTTTAGACGTTGTCCGTTGACAGTGAAGCTATTACCATTCTTCGGATTGACAATGTCTACCGCGCCATGAGGATGAACGGTCTTTACAATGTACGGCCCACTCCATCGGGATTTTAACTTTCCAGGAAAAATATGTAAGCGAGAGTTGTAAAGAAGAACTTCCTGGCCAAGTGTGAAATGCTTTGGATGAATTTTCTGATCATGCAGAATTTTCATGCGTTCCTTTGCCAGTTGTGCGTTGTCATAAGCATTCCGACGAGCTTCATCCAATTCATTGATCTGCAATTTTCTCAACCCTGAAACTTCATCAAGTGACATGTTAACATGTTTTATGGCCCAAAGAGCTCGATGCTGAATGTCAACAGGTAAATGACAAGCTTTACCATAAACTAATCGATAGGGAGACATCCCTAGATTTGTTTTAAAAGCTGTCCTATAAGCCCACAAAGCATCAAGAAGTTTAATCGACCAATTTTTCCTATTAGGATTTACTGTTTTCTCCAGAATGATTTTTATTTCTCTGTTTACCAATTCAGCTTGCCCATTTGTTTGAGGGTGATAAGGGGTAGAAACTCTGTGTGTAATACCATATTTCTTCACAAGTGTAGAAAATGGTTTATTGCAAAAATGAGAACCCTCGTCACTAATGATAACCTTGGGCATGCCAAATCGAGCAAACAAAGATTGTAAAAATTTTAGTGCAACATGATGGTCATTGGTTTTGCAAGCGATGGCCTCAACCCACTTTGAAACATAGTCCACAGCCAATAAAATATATTTGTTTCCAAAGGAAACCGGAAAAGGTCCCATGAAGTCTATTCCCCAACAATCAAAGATTTCTAAAGTAAGAATGGGGGAAAGGGGCATCATGTTTCTTTTGCTAATGGCTCCCAACTTTTGACAAGACTCACATGCTTTACAAAAATTGTAAGCGTCCTTAAACATGGAAGACCAATAAAAACTGCTTTGCAAAATTTTTGCCACTGTTTTATTTGCTGAAAAATGACCACCACATGCACCCATATGACAAAATCTCAATACTGAAGAAAACTCATCATCAGGAATGCATCTCCGAATCAATTGGTCCGAACAATATTTGAAAAGATAAGGGTCATCAAAGTAGAAATGTTTTACCTCAGATAGAAACCGACGCTTATCTTGGGTTGACCATTCAGAAGGCATTCGCTCAGTCACCAGATAATTGACTATGTCAGCATACCAGGGAGCTCTATCAACCACAAACAGCTGCTCATCCGGGAAACTATCATCAAGAGGGAGGCTGACATGTGAAGAAGGAGATGATGACAATCTAGAGAGGTGGTCAGCTACCACGTTTTCAACTCCTTTCTTGTCCTTAATGTTGATGTTGAACTCTTGAAGTAATAGAATCCAGCGAATCAAGTGTGGTTTTGCATCTTTTTTAGCCAACAAATACTTAAGAGCAGAGTGGTCAGTGAAAATAGTAACAGGAGAACAAAAAATATAAGCCCGGAATTTATCAAGTGCAAAAACCACTGCAAGCAATTCTTTTTCAGTAGTGGTATAATTTTTCTGGGCATCATTCAAGGTTTTACTAGCATAATAAATCACAAATGGCCTATTATCCACCCGCTGCCCCAAAACAACTCCTAAGGCATAGTCACTAGCATCTGTCATAATCTCAAATGGAAGGTCCCACTGTGGAGGTTGCACAATAGGAGCAGTGGTAAGCGATTTCTTAAGGGTATCAAAAGATTTTTGGCACTCATCAGTCCAAACAAATTTAATATCATTTTGTAAAAGAGTGCACAAAGGTTTTGCAATAGAACTAAACCCTTGAATAAACCGCCTATAAAAGCCAGCATGACCAAGAAAAGAACGAATATCCCTAACTGTCCTAGGGATAGGAAGTTTAGATATTAATTCAATCTTTGCCTTGTCAACCTTTATACCCTCAGAAGAAACAATATGTCCTAATACAATGCCCTGAGTAACCATAAATTGGCATTTCTCCCAATTAAGTAAAAGATTTTTTTCCTCACATCTCTGGAGAATACGTGCCAAATTATGCAAACAACTCTCAAAGGATTTTCCAAAAACAGAGAAATCATCCATGAATATTTCACAAATATCATCAATCATGTCAGAAAAAATACTCATCATGCATTTCTGAAAAGTAGCTGGAGCATTACACAAACCAAAAGGCATTCTAGTAAAAGCAAAAGTGCCAAAAGGACAGGTGAAAGTGGTTTTCTCCTGATCCTCAGGTGCTACAGCAATTTGATAATAACCAGAATAGCCATCCAAGAAACAATAATATGCATTACCAGCTACTCTTTCCAAAATTTGATCCAAGAATGGTAAAGGAAAATGATCCTTCCTACTGGCTGAATTAAGTTTTCTATAATCAATGCACATTCTCCAGCCAGTAACTATTCTAGTTGGAATCAACTCATTTTTATCATTTTTTATGACAGTCAAACCAGATTTTTTTGGTACCACTTGAGTTGGACTTACCCACTTACTGTCTGAGATGGGGTAAATGATTCCCACTGCGAGTAGCTTAAGCACTTCCTCTTTCACGACTTCCTTCATTGTAGGATTAAGCCTACGTTGACCATCATGAACCGGTCTAGCATCGTCTTCAAGATGGATTCTGTGGGTACATACAGCGGCATCAATGCCTTTGATGTCGGCTATTGTCCAACCAATTGCGCCTCGATGCTTTCTTAATACTTCAATCAACTGGGCTTCATCCTTCTGATTTAGCTTTGAGGAAATCACCACCGGAAAAGTGCCTGATTGAGCTGAAATATTGCATATTTTAGCTATTTAAAACCAATGTATTTTAAATTCATCATGACATTATTATTGGTTTTAAATGGAAAAATGGTTAAAATGAATAAATCAAAGTTGTGATTTTAATTGATTAAAAACATGAATTTCTGCTTGAATTCTACCAACTATTGATTACTGTGCATTCTAGTTCATAATTTTTCTTGCTTTCCATTATCATTTGCGTTTGTACCATTGTTTTTCTTGTTCTTCATGTTCATAAAGTTTCTTGAGCTATCTTTCCATCTTTTGGGTTCAATCCATAAACCTCAAAAGATAGAAGCACTTCTTGCCATCCGTGAATGGAAGTTGCTCAAGCTAATCTTTCATTTATGTTATTTTGTTGTTGAGTGTTTTCTTTTTTTTAATCTCCATCTCCATTTTTCATGCATACCATGGTTCATTATGTTCATGCCTTGTTCATACTTTGTCTTGAGCTTTCCCACCATTCAAACAATCCCAACTCCAGCTAACCTCATACACGGCTACACCAATCACCCCACATCATGCTCACTTAAACCATGACCCCCCACTTGCCCTCCAACAAGCCACCAAACTTTCAAAGCCTAGCCCCCACTTGCCGTCCAACCCATCCCTCATTTCCCTCAAAACTCACGGATCCCTTTTTCACACTCAAATAAATCCACCAACTCATTTCCAACCCACCTAAATTATACATTAATTGGAAGGCTGCTTGTTTGGCTTAACTTACATTGGTTGGTGCAGCTAAATTAAGGTGAGGAACATGTGATGGGAAGGAAGAAGTCATCAAAGGCTGCTGCTGTCCACCGAAATGCTTGAAGTAGAGTGCCATATTCAACAAGAGAAGTCAGCTGTGAATTGTGGTTGGGGGAAGTTTGGTGCCGACTTAATATATAAATATATTGCTGGATGAAAAGAGAAAAGAGAGGGCAGGTTACGTGGAAGTCTATAGAAGGGGAAGAGAGTGCATGCATTGCCGTGTTTGACTTGATTTGAGTGAGGTTTGAGTAAGAAGTCTTAATAGGTGAGTCGGTCAGCTGGGTTTAAGGGAAACTTTTGGTAAGAATTCGGTGCAGTAGGTACTTAGGAAGAGCTGTGCTTGATTGATTAAAAAAGAGAGACGTGGGATGTGAACGTGTGAGTGAAAGAAACCATGGAAAGTAAAGAGGTGTCGGTCAGTTTGGGATGTGCTGGAGTTGAAGGGAGACGTGTAGGCCAATGCTGATTGGTTTGAATTTTCTGGAGGTGGAAAGGTGAAGCCGGCTGGAGTAATCTGGATTAATTTGATTGAAGGGGGAATGAATTGTGAGGGAGTTTGGACCGACTAGAAGCAGATATATATATATATATATATATTGCTGGATGTAAATAAGAGAGAAAGGGGAGCAGTAGGTGGGTGAGTGTTGTGTGCTGAAATTGAAAAAAAAAAAAAAAACAGATTGAATGAATTTTCAATAAGTTAGGCATGAAGTTAGGCATGAAGTTAGGCATGAAGAACCGTGTTGGACTCGGTTGCTTGGTTTAAATTGAGGTGTGAATGCAATTGAGGTGTGAATGCAATTGAGGTGTGAATGCAATTAGCCAAGATGTTCGGCTATAAAAAGATGCAGTCCGAACTCAACAAAGACACAACTCAAACTTAGACAACTTACAACACACAACTACAATTTTCTGCTTTTGTTATTTCTTTGTTATGTACTTGAAAGAATTAGCTCCTTTTTGTTTTCGGAAATTTTGTTTCTCCTTTTAGCTTCAAAACTTTGTTGTTTTAGCATTTTTTTTAAGTGTATTAAGATTTGTTCTAGAATTTTATTTCATTAAGAGTAATACCTTAATATTAAGTGTGCTAGTTTGTTTCATTACTAGTTTGTTTCATGTAACAAAAGAATTGTTTTAGAAATTTTAATCAAGTGTGTTAGTTTGTTTAAAAAAGAATTGTTTTAGAAGTTCTCATTAATTGTGTTACCTTAATTTATTACAAGAAAGGTTTGGTTGAAAGCTTTTGTTTTTGTTTTTAATTTTTCTGAAACATCATACATGGGGAGTAGAGGAATTGTTCTAGAGTTTTCATTAAAGATTTAGAGATTAATTTTCAAGAGTGATACGTGAGAAGTTGTTTTCTTGTTGTTTCGAATTTCAATTGAATAGTGAAAGGAAGTTTTCGTTTAGACTTTTCATTCCTTATTTTATTTAACTTCAGTTTAAAATTTATGGAATACTTTTGAGATTTGTTTAGCTTAGAAGTTAGGGTAATTTATTTTCTGTTTACTTATTTCTTGTTATTTATTTTTCTTATTTCTTTAAGTTTTCATTTAATAGTGATTACAATTGTTATGTGTTATTTTGAGAATTCGTGATTTAATTACAAAGATGAATTCTAGAATCTTGGTTTTGGGCATTTTCAATTTTCAGTTCATGTTTTGTCAATTACTTTCTAATTTAGTTTAATTCTTAAATTAGTTTTATTAATTTCTGAGTTTAATTTATTAGTCCTTTACATTCCAATCCGACAATCAAAATCTAAAAACATGAATCTAGTCCATGACTAGTATCCTTTTCCATCCATTGCACATACCATCATTTTATTTTCTCTTTGTGAAGTTTTTCACATTTTTTTAACGAGTTTAATTTTAAGCAACTTTCCCTGAGGAGACGATCTAGGAATTTATTCCTAATTATTACACGACATCCTCCTGCACTTGGGATAACATTAGTACTACTCATTTTTGAGTGAGTCAGTGCCTTCTTCAGGTCCAAGAAACGCATACTTTAAATCTTGAGGAAGCGGTTTCAGTTCCAACTGGGGAACTTCTTCTTTTGAAGATCTAAGTATGTCTGGTGGTGGTAGAGCTTCAAACTGGGGTTTCCATCTTGCTCCCGCAAATTGTACTTCAAGTGGTAAAGAAGAATCTGCAAAACAATCAAAAAAATCAAAGTCATCTTCATTGATATGATCAATTTTCTCATCAAGTAAAAATTCAAGTGTCTGAAAAATATAATCATCATCAGAGAAGGGAGAAGTTGAGCAAATAAAATCTGTTGGTGTCAAACTCTCCACAGCATTCAAATCACTTGTGTCATCAAAATGTGCTGGCATCTTGCAAGCGTTGAAAACGTTCAACTCAAGTGCCATGTTCCCAAAGGTAAGCTTCAAAACTCCACTTCTGCAATTGATCAAAGCATTTGATGTAGCTAGAAATGGTCTTCCTAGGATGACAGGAGCTTGGTAAATAGTGGAGACCGGCTGCTACATGTCAAGAACCACAAAATCTACTGGGTAGTAGAATTTGTCCACCTGGACCAACACGTCCTCTACAATACCCTTCGGTACCTTAACTGATCTGTCAGCCAACTGTAGCATGATGGAGGTCTTTTTCAGCTCACCCAATCCCAACTGCTCATATACTGAGAACGGTAGCAAGTTCACACTACTCCCCAAATCAAGTAAAGCTCTCCCAATGCGTGATTCACCAATCATAATGGAAATGTTGGGAGAGCCGGGATTTCCAAACTTCTGAGGAGTCTCGCTCAATATCAATGCACTAACTTGCTCCGTTAGGAAAGCTTTCTTCTTCACATTCAGCTTCCTCTTCACCGTGCACAAGTCCTTCAAAAACTTTGCATATGAAGGCACTTGTTGTATGGCATCCAAGAGTGGAATATTGATCTTCACTTGCTTGAAAATCTCTTGAATCTCCGTGTGATACTTGTTCTTTTGGCCAGCTACCAATCTCTGAGGATAGGGAACCACAGGTTGGTATCCCTTACTAGTCTCAACATCTGCACTCACAGGCTTCTTCAGTTCTGGTCTCACTACCTCTGGTTCTTTTTCAGCTTCATCCTTCTCTGCTACACCTTTAGGTGTAGGAGCAACTACCTCTGTGTCTATGGTCATCTCAGGTCGGGGAACTTCCTTCCCACTTCTCAAAGTAAGAACAGCTTTCGCTGTCTCAATAACGTCTCCTGAGACATTATGCACTTGATGTTGTTGTTGTCTGTATACTTGAGGATTAGGTTGAGGCTGTGCTGGAAATTTCCCTTTCTCTAGGGTGCTCAAGGTTGTGCTCATCTTATTAACAGTGCCATGCAACTCATTTATGGCCTGAGTGTTCTGATTATTTGTGGTGGCCTGAATCTGCATGAATTGCTGAAGTGTATTGGCCATCTGAGCCATACTGTCATCTAGAGTCTTCTTTGCAGATGATGAAGGCTGAGGACTCTGTGCAGCTACATGAGGTTGAAATCCAGGAGGAGCTACATAAGGATAGCTCTGAGGATTCTGATATGGCGGATACTGGTGCTGAGGAGCACCCTGATTAAATGGCTGCTTCTGAGGTGGTGGGGACCGACCAGGCTGATCATTTCTCCATGAGAAATTTGGGTGATTCCTCCACCCCAGATTATATGTGTTGGAGAAAGGCTGATTCTGTGCTCTATTAACCCAGTTAGCTGATTGCATTGGCTCAGACCCACCTTCTTGAAATACTGGCATAATCGGGCAGTCTTGGGTCTTATGGTTTGAATCAGCACATATAGAACATGCCTCTATTACTTTCGCAGCCTTCACTTTTTCTATTTCCATGACCTCTAGTCTTCTAGTCAATGCAGCTATTCGGGCTTGAACATCAGTGTCTTCTTTAAGCTCATATATGCCCCCTCCAGAAATAGCCCTCAGTGGCTGTGCTGCTAATGGAACTCGATTAGTACGAGTGTTCCACTGTTGTGCGCTCTCAGCAAGGTAGTCAAAAAATGATAGTGCTTCATCAGGTTCCTTGCTGAAGAACTCCCCATTGCACATTGTCTGAACAAACTGCTTGCATTCTGGAGTAAGACCAGTGTAAAAATAGCTCACCAGCCTCCAAGATTCAAAACCATGATGTGGACAAATGTTCACCAAATCCTTAAATTTTTCCCAACTGGCCTGAAAGGTCTCATAAGGTCTCTGATTGAACTGGCTGATTTGCTCTTGCAAAAACTGAGTTCTCTGAAAGGGAAAATTTTTTTGTAAGAATTCACGCTACATATCAGACCAACTAGAAATAAAATTAGGTCTCAAAAAGTTAAACCAAATCTTCACTTTATCCTTTAAAGAGAAAGGAAATAAACGTAGTCTAATGAATTCATCAGTAACAGCCCTAGTGATAAAAGTAGCACACGCCAACTCAAAATCTGTCAAGTGCTGGTAAGGACTCTCAGAATCCATCCCGTGGAACTGAGGTATCACTGACATCATGCCATGCTTAATAGAGAAATTAGGTGCATTTTCTGGTAAAACAATGCATGAAGGTGTAGTGGTACGAGTGGGTTGCAAATAGTCCTTAAGAGTCGTGGTGCAGGTGCAGCCATGTTTTCTGATTCAATTTCAATTTCGTCACCTGGCTCACTCAAAGAATAGACAGACGAGCTATCTATCTCCAAGCTGTGTATACTACTCTCAACACTCGATGTGACTCTAAGGAACCTATTTGAAGTGTCTCTCACCCATGACATGAAACATCAATCTAATATGGTAGAGATGAGTGGTTGATATAAATGAGATGAGTAACCGGAGATAATATGGTAGAGAAAAATAAAATAAAATAACAAGTTTAAATTTAAGTTAGACAACTTCTCCACGGCAACAGCGCCAAAAACTTGACTCACTCAAAAAAATGAGTAGCACTAATGCTATCCCAAGTGCAGGAGGATGTCGTGTAATAATTAGGAATAAATTCCTAGATCGTCTTCTCAGGGAAAGTTACTTCAAATTAAACTCGTTGAAAAATGTGAAAAACTTCACAAAGAGAAAACAAGATGATGATATGTGCAATGGATGGAAAATGGTACTAGTCATGGACTAGATTCATGTTTTTAGATTTTGATTGTCGGATTGGAATGTAAAGGACTAATAGATTAAACTCATAAATTAATAAAACTAAATTAAGAATTAAACTAAATTAGAAAGTAATTGACAAGACATGAACTGAAAATTGAAAATGCCTAAAACCAAGATTCTAGAATTCATCTTTGTATTTAAATCACAAATTCTCAAAATAACACATAACAATTGTAATCACTATTAAATGAAAGCTTAAAGAAACAATAAAAATAAATAACATGAAATAAGTAAACAACAAATAAATTACCCAACTAAAACAAAAACAAAAGCTCTCTCCTTCACTTTCTGAAAAATATAATTCAAACCAACTAAATCTCCTCTAGAAAAATAAATCTAAATCGACTCACTTCACTTTACGAATGAAAAGCTCAATTCCCTATACTCCCATGTATCATGTTTTAGAAAAATCAAAAATAAAAGCTCTCAACCAAACCCTTCTTGCAATAAATTAAGGTAGCACACTTAATGAAAACTTCTAAAACAATTCTTTTGTTTCATGAAACCAACTAGCACACTTGATAGAAATTAAGGTATTACACTTAATGAAATAAAATTCTAGAACAATTCTTAATACACTTAATAAAAATTCTAAAACAACAAAGCATTGAAGCCAAAAGGAAAAACAAACTGCCGAGCAAACAAAATGTTTAAGTCAAAAAAACAAACTGCCGAACACAAAAAAGAGCCAATTATTTAAAGAACATAACAAAGCAGAAAATTGTTCTTCTCCTTCAGACTGCACCCATTATTTAAAGAGCCAATCCACCAACTTCAATGATGTCCAATTCGGTGGTGTTAATTGTTGACTACATCACATGCAGCTCTCTATCTTCCTTCATTTCGGCTACCTCTTCCTTAATTTCAGCTCTTTTTTCCATACATGTTTCTTCATTCTTTATACATGTCAAGCTTCAATGAATTTCCACCGATTTCTCCTCTCTCGTCTTATTCAATCGGTTTCTCAATTCAAACCAAGCACCTTTCACTTTTATTTTTTATTTTTCTCTTCCGGCCCCACATGTCTTCACGTTTCACTAGCTGCCTCTTGCATTCACACTTCACTAGCCGCCTCTTGCATTCAATGACTCAAGCACCGACTTACCTCAACTCTAAAGCATCCACCGACTCTTCAGCATAACTCAATTCCTGCAAGAGAATTAAAGCTGCCCAGTAAGATAAATTCCCTCACGTCCAGCCAACTCAAGCATGTCTCTTCTCACCCAGCAGAAAATTAAGTTCATGCACACCGATTCCAAGCACAGCTCACTCTCCCTCCAATCAAATTAATCCAGCTGACTTCCATCTTCAATTTCTCACCTACTCATGCACCGATACTTTCTTTCTTTTTCACACCTTTATTCTACCATCTAGCCACACACACACACACACACACACACACACATATATATATATATATATATATAGATAGCTACCTCAAGTTGGTACTGCCAAACTCCTTCCTCCAAGTCAAGCATGGCACGGCATGCACTTCCATGTTTATTTGTTTTTCTTTTCAACATGCCTCTACTTGGTTTCAGCCTCCTTTTTGGACTTGGGTTGAGTTGGTGGGATGAAGTGCATACGGCACTCTTCAATCTAGAGGTGGTCAACAATTCAATATATCTTTCCATGCCATGTGAATAGGACCTACAAGCCAAAATTCATTGTTTTGAGTCATGCATGCGTTAATGACTTCCAATCTATTCAAAAAGTTTAACATATGGATCACACACAAAATTTATCTCATACCAAGCTTTCTAAATAAGATAAAATATGCATATGAATAAACATTATCCAATTAAATCTCAAGTTATAAAATTAAGCATAAACTCATGCTATTAATCAATTTAAATCACAACTTGTATTATTCTTATTAACCATTTTTCCATTTAAAACCAATAATAATGTCACGAAGCAATTGAAATACATTGGTTTTAAATAGCTAAAATATGCAATATTTCAGCTCAATCACTTACCACCTCAAGAAGGTGGCTGAGTTTGCAGTGGCCGACCCTTTAAAACGCCAGAAGGTGGTGGCGCAGATGGAGGGTGGGTCGCCTAGGGGAGGGACTGCTGGTGGTTCAAGTATGGAACCACGCACTTCGGCAACTTATGCCTCGGTCTTGGCTGGGTCCTCGCCAGAACGTGGAATCTCTTCATACCCAGCGGTCACTGGGGGGGCTACCCAGCGGTCACTAGGGGACGTAGAAGGCATTTTATGGGGTGTCAGAGCTTCACTTTCAGGAGTTCTAGAAGATGTTTCCTTTTTGATGAAAAAGGTGGACCTGGGTTTGAGCATGGTGATGCGACACGGTAGGGAGGCTGAACTGGGCAGAAAATATGGTGCTGAAAAAGACTTACAGGAAGCATCGGGAAGGCAAGTAATTATAGGGGAAGCCGTAGGACAGGGGGAACCTGTATGCCCTCAATACCGGGCCTCAAGGCCACAATTGCAGGTCGAAAGCCCACGGGCCACAAGCATAGCCCACGAGGCAAGAGGCCCAGCACACGGAGCCCTACACGTGGGCGGGCTAGCTTCATGTGAGGCAGGCCCTGCCTGTCCTCAGACCTAGGCCACAAGGCCTCTCTCACAGGCAGTAAGCCCACAGAGATCAAACAGGCCCTCCAGTGGAACCCCTCATGTGGGCCGGCTCATTTCATCTGAGGCAGGCCCTGCCTGTCCTCAGACTCAGGCCTCAAGGCCTCTTTCTCAGGCCGTAAGCCCAAGGGCATCGGGCAGGTCCTCCAAAGCCGTAGACCCGCTTCTCTCAAACGGGTCGGCTTCCCAAGGCTCTATCAATGTTTCTCCCATTCTTACTTTAGAAATCTTTGATTGTTGGGGAATAGACTTCATGGGACCTTTTCCGGTTTCCTTTGGAAACACATATATTTTGTTGGCTATGGATTATGTTTCAAAGTGGGTTGAGGCCATCACTTGCAAAACCAATGACCATCATGTTGTACTAAAATTTTTACAATCTTTGTTTGCTTGATTTGGCATGCCCAAGGTTATCATTAGTGACGGGGGTTCTCATTTTTGCAATAAACCATTTTCTACACTTGTGAAGAAATATGGTATCACACACAGAGTTTCTACCCCTTATCACCCACAAACTAATGGGCAAGCTGAATTAGCAAACAGAGAAATAAAAATCATTCTGGAGAAAACAGTAAATCCTAAAAGGAAAGATTGGTCGATTAAGTTTCTTGATGCTCTGTGGGCTTATAGGACAGCTTTTAAAACAAATCTAGGGATGTCTCCCTATCGATTAGTTTATGGTAAAGCTTGTCATTTACCTGTTGACATTCAGAATCGAGCTCTTTGGGCCATAAAGCATGTTAACATGTCACTTGATAAAGCTTCAGGGCTGAGAAAATTGCAGATCAATGAATTGGATGAAACTCGTCGGAATGCTTATGACAATGTGCAAATGGCAAAGGAGCGCATGAAAATTCTGCATGATCAGAAAATTCATCCAAAGCATTTCACACTTGGCCAGGAAGTTCTTCTTTACAACTCTCGCTTGCATATTTTTCCTGGAAAGTTGAAATCCCGATGGAGTGGGCCGTACATTGTAAAGACCGTTCATCCTCATGGCGCGGTAGACATTGTCAATCCGAAGAATGGTAATAGCTTCACTGTCAACGGACAATGTCTAAAGTCATTTCTGAAGGTTTTTGATCCACATGATGAGATCTTGCTTGTGCAAGACCCCAGGGAAGTGTTTTAAGTTGTTTTTCCTTCTTTACAGTTTTCTTTACTTGCTTTGTTTTTATTTGTTCGTTTGCTTTGATTTTATATTTCATGTTGATTGTTTGTTTTGCTTGCTTAGTTCTATGCACTTTGTTTTCTTTTGTTCGATTCATTGAGAACTATGTCTCTCACTAGTTGGGGGGTGTGGACTGAAGAAAACGGTGCGTTAGTAGACACTGTAGATAGTTAAAAAAATAGTTGGATCCGTCCGTGACCTGACAAGTGTGGCTGGAGATTTGAAAGTTAAAAAAATAGTTGGATCCGTCCGTGACCTGACAAGAGTGGCTGGAGATTTGAAAAAAATTGCCTGATGTTGTTGACAAACGAGATTGAAGGCTCCGAGTTTCTAAGAAATGTCATTTTCACCGAAATCACATTACTCTTTGACGTGGATGATAGCTCGTCTGGTTCTTTGTGCTATCTCTATAAAATCAGTCCTGAAGTTCATCCAATCCGCATCAAGTTTTCTTCTCATCTCTATAAACTCATCTGCAATCTTTCAACATTCTCGTTTTAAGCCTTCTATTCTTTTGTCAATGGCTCATTCCTCTAGCATTTCTCTAGATCCATCCATGAGGCATTCTGCATCTCAACCTCCTGTCCTTTCTGCAGCTACCATTAGTGCCATGTTGCAACAAGAGAATAATAGTATGGCTAATAGGTCAGACTCCGATGCTATCTACGACTTGGTGAGTCTTGGGACTCGCTACTCATCCTCTATTGTTGCTTTTTCCCAGCGGATACAAGCCAAAAACCATGAGGTTGAAAGGCTTAAAGAACAAATTGTTGTACTTCAACGAATTGTTCAAGAGTCTCACATAAGGGAAGGAATCATTCGGCAGAAGAATAAACAGTTGAAATCTCTTTTAGATTCTTCATTCCGCTTACCAGTTCCCATGGATAAGGATGACCTGATGTTGTATGAAGAGCATGAGCGTCTCAAACATGAGGCTAAAAACCTCAAGTTTATGTAAAAGTAAAAAAATAAAAAATAAAAAAAATAAAAAATAAACAAAATAAAAATTTCTTTTACTTTCTTGCTTGTTTTGCATTGTTTGTTTTGTTTTTCTTTCTTTTGCTTTTTGTATTTTTAACTTTGACAGAAATCTACTCCTTGTGTACGCTCGAATATCTCAGGTGAATTTTTCCTCTCTGTTTAATCATTTTCATCTCAATATATGTTCTACAGTGTTTATCTTGCTCCAATTCATGTCTGTATAACATACATCATCGAATATTCAATTGCTGAACATTGAGGACAATGTCACATTTAGTTGGGGGGAGGGTTTTCTGTTAAAAATGTGTTAAAATTTTGTTAAAAATGTGTTAAAAAATAAAAATAAAATAAAATAAAATAAAATAAAATTTTGTGGTGCATTGAAACATAAACGATTAACACACACTTCTGGCATGTTTGTTAGATTTGTGTATCTTGGTGGAATAGTTGAGCGAAATTATTTTGTGAAGATTTATTTTCAACCTTAAGCATAGAACATGACTTATGATGCCTCATATCTTGTTGAGGAGTGACTTGAAACACCGGGATGATATTTATAAAAATGAGAATTAGTATGATTTATATAGAATGAAGGGCAAGTTTTGAAAGAACATTTTGCACATGCTTACACTTGTAGTGTTCGTCATTAATGTTCATTGATTTAAAACAGGAGAAGTAAACTGCAGGACTACCGAGCCTTATTTATATAAAAAAAATAAAAAAAAAAGAAAGAAAAGAAAAGAAAAGAAAAGAAAAAGATCGTGTAAGTTTTCCTAAATAAAGGGCTAGAAACAGTTACCCAAAACTTTGGGGGTTGAATGATCAACCTTTAAACAGAGTTGGCGTGAAAACTGCTAGTCCCTTAGGTTTTGAGGTAGTTAGAATCAATAATGATTAATCTTAAGGTTGAAAAATCCTATGATAAATCATGTTTATTAGTGAGGAACATACAGAGGTTTAGCCACACACACATATCAGAGTTCTAAGACATTTGCCCCAATTCTATGTGAACAATTACTGAGACTTTCCTTGTGGATACAACTCATGGTGTTGAGTAGTCACGAATCAATTTTTTTGTGAGAATTCAGAATTATGTTTGATTGTTTTTGTTTGAATTTCGAGCTTTATGTAATGTTCATCTCAATTAATTTTCACTATTTTGCTCAAGGATTAGCAAAATGCTAGTTGGGGGGTGTGATTGAGCTGAAATATTGCACATTTTAGCTATTTAAAACCAATATATTTTAAATTCATCATGACATTATTATTGGTTTTAAATAGAAAAAATGGTTAAAATGAATAAATCAAAGTTGTAATTTTAATTGATTAAAAGCATGAATTTCTGCTTGAATTCTACCAACTATTGATTACTGTGCATTCTGATCTATTCCTCTAGAATTGAGAAACAAAATAAACTGAACTAGGTCGATATTGGAATGGCTTCACATGTCTTCATTTTCGTTATCACAGTTCATTGGACACATATTTTTGCTCTTTGTGCATGAGTTATGAGTTCACATACTTCAAATATATGTATATTTTGTTTATCTTGCATGTTTGGTTATGTCTTTCTCTTCTATTGATTCTCTACTTTTCATTTCCATTTGTTCATGCAATGCCTATTCCAGGCCTTTGTTCTACAACAAAAAGGTGATTTAATGAAGATATCATGGATCCAAGCATATATGGTGATGAATATAGGCTTAGAGCTTCAAGAGACCAATTTAATCAAATCCAACAAGGAGTAGCTCAAGTGAATCCGAAACTATATGAAGAAAAAGGCTGCTGCTCTCCACCAAATTTAACATTGAAAAAGTCATAAAAAGCTGCTTCCTTTCCATTGAATTAAACAAGAACCGAAATGAAGGAAGAAAGAAAGAAAACATGTGACAAATTGAAGAGATGCCGTGCTTGAATCTTGAAGAGAAGTCGGCTAGAGTGAATTGTAGTTGGGGGAATGAATTGAATTAGTTTGGACCGGTCAAAGCAGTAGGTGAATGAAGGAACATGTGCTGAAATTGAAATAACAAATTGAAGAAACAAAATAAAGAAACCGTGCAAGAGTTAGGCAAGAGTTAGGCAAGAGTTAGGCAAGAATTAGGCAAGAAGTTAGGCATGTTGGACTTGGTTGTTTGGTTTGAATTAATAAACCAATTGAATAAAATAAATGAAGAGGAATGCAATGCAAGACACGGCAATTGAAGAGGAATGCAATGCAAGACACAAAATAATTAAAGTGAAATGCAAGAATGAAGTGTGAATGCAAATTGAGGTGTGAATGCAAATTGGGTGAAACCAATTAAATGAGAGATGAAGTAGCCAAGATGTTTGGCTATAAAATGAGGTGCACACCGAAGCTTTAGAAAAAAAAAGGGAGGATAACTCAATCTTAGAAAAACACTTGTCAACACACACAATTTTCTGCTATGTACTTGAAAGAATTAGCTCCTTTTTGTTTTAAGAAATTTTGTTTCTCCTTTTAGTTTCAAAGCTTTGTTGTTTTAGCATTTTTTTAGTGTATTAATATTTGTTCTAGAATTGTATTTCATTAAGTGTAATACCTTAATTTCCATTAAGTTACTAGTTTGTTTCATTACTAGTTTGTTTCATACAATAAAAGAAATTGTTTTAGAAGTTTTTAATCAAGTGTGCTATTTTGTTTCATAAAGAATTACTTTAGAAGTTCTCATTAATTGTGTAACCTTAATTTATTGCAAGAAAGGTTTGGTTTTAAGCTTTTGTTTTTGTTTTTAATTTTTCTGAAACATCGTATATGAGAAATTGTTCCTTTTCGTTTCGAATTTCAATTGAATCGTGAAAGGATGTTTTCGTTTAGACTTTTCGTTTCCTATTTTATTTAACTTCAGTTTAAAGTTTATAGAATACTTTTGAGTTTCTGTTTACTTATTTCGTGTTATTTATTTTTCTTACTTCTTTAAGTTTTCATTTATTAGTGATTGCAACTGTTATGTGTTATTTTGAGAATTCATGATTTAATCACAAAGATGAATTCTAGAATCTTGGTTTTGGGCATTTTAAATTTTCCGTTCATGTTTTGTCAATTACTTTCTAATTTAGTTTAATGCTTAATTTAGTTTTATTAATTTCTGAGTTTAATTTATTAGTCTTTTACATTCCAATCCAACAAACAAAAAATTCAAAAGACATGAATCTAGTCCATGACTAGTACCCTTTTTCATCCATTGCATATACCATCATATTATTTTCTCTTTGTGAAGTTTTTCACATTTTTTCAACGAGTTTAATTTTAAGCAACTTTCCCTGAGGAGACGATCTAGGAATTTATTCCTAATTATTACACGACATCCACCTGCACTTGGGATAGCATTAGTGCTACTCATTTTTGAGTGAGTCACTTACCAGCTCACAGGCACTCCTAGCTTTATACTAGCTGGGAAACTAAAAGTTTTGAAAAATGATCTAAAAAAATGAAACCTGGAAGTCTTTAGGAACATCAACGACCAGCGGAACAAACTCTTCATGGAACTACAGCATTTTGATGAAAAAGAAGTAGAAAGGATATTATCAGAAGACGATAGGGCAAGAAAATTTACGATAGGGCAAGAGATTATGTGGAGACAAAAATCACAGGCCCTTTGGCTGAAGGAAGGGGATAGGAGCACAAAGTTCTTTCATAGAATTGCCAATTACCATCGAAGAAATAATGCTATAGAGGTTCTCCATGCGGATGGCAGAGTTTTACTGGGTAGAGATGTCATCAAGGAGCATATTGTCTAGTTTTATGAGAAGCTTTTGACGGAGCAATACACTTGGAGGCCCAAGGTTGACAAACTAGACTTTGATTCCATTGATCACTCAAGCGCGGCTTGGTTGGAGAGGCCTTTTGATGAAAACGAGGTTCTTGGAATGTTGAAAGGTATGAATAAAGATAAAGCCCTGGGACCTAATGGTTTTCCAATGGCTTTCTTTTATGCTTGTTGGGACATTGTCAAGGAGGATCTTATGAAGGTTTTTATCGAATTTCACACTCTCACAAAATTCGAGAAGAGCCTCAATGCCTCTTTCATCGCCCTTATTCCCAAGAGGGCAAGGTTGGTGAAAGTGAATGATTTTCGTCCCATAAGTTTGATAAGTGGGGTCTATAAGATCATTTCCAAAGTTTTAGCGAAGCGGTTGAGCGAAGTACTGGGAAAGATCATCTTGAAGTCCCAAAACGCTTTTGTGAAAGGAAGGCAAATTCTTGACTCAGCCCTCATCGCCAATGAGTGCCTAGAGAGTAGAATCCGATCCGGCATTCCAGGTATCTTATGTAAACTAGACATGGAAAAGGCTTTTGATCACGTGCATTGGGATTTTTTGTTGTATATCCTTGGTAGGTACGGTTTTGGGGCACGATGGTGCTAGTGGATAAAGCACCGTATTACAACAGCCAGATTCTCTGTTTTGGTCAATGGCACTCTTGAAGGATTTTTCAACAGTTCTCGGGGCTTGAGACAAGGGGACCCTCTCTCCCCACTTTTATTTATTCTTGTCATGGATGTGCTAAGTAGAATGTTGAGAAGGGCGGTGGAAGGGGGTTTTCTCTCGGGTTTCATGGTGGGCGGTTCCACACATGGCAGCTTCACCGTCTCCCACCTTCTCTTCGCCGACGATACATTGATTTTCTGTGACCCAGACTAGGAACAGTTTCGCTCCTTATGGGCACTTCTTCTTTGTTTTGAAGCTATATCAGGCCTTTAGGTGAATTTATCCAAGTCAGAAGTAGTCCCTGTGGACTCAGTCGACAACCTAAGTACAGTGGCAGCCATCTTGGGTTGCAAGGTTTCATCCTTGCCTATGAAGTATCTTGGACTCCCCTTGGGGGCCCCTCATAAATGTAAGTCTATGTGGGAAGGGATCATTGAGAAGTTTGAAGGAAAACTGACAGGGTGAAAGAGAATCTATTTGTCTAAGGGGGAGAGAATCACTCTTATAAAAAGTACGTTTTCTAACCTTCCAACGTACTTTCTCTCTTTATTCCCAGTGCCAGCAGGAGTGGCGAATAGACTGGAGAAGATTTGTTGGGATTTCTTATGGGGAGGATTAGAGGATACAAGGAAATTCCATTTGATCAAATGGAATACAGTATGCACCCCTCTGTCTTGCGGTGGTTTGGGCATAAGGAATTTGAGAACTTTTAACAAAGCTCTCCTTGGTAAATGGTTATGGCGGTATCATCTTGAGGGAGATGCTTTATGGAAAAATATCTTAGAATGCAAATATGGAAGTGAGTGGGGTGGTTGGTGCACAAAGGAAGTAAGAGGAGCTTATGGTGTGGGAGTTTGGAAATTTATCCGGAGTGGATGGGACGGTTTTCGGGGTCATTGTAGGTTTGTGGTGGGAAGGGGCACACAAATTAGATTTTGGCATGACATTTGGTGTGGTGATGTCGCTCTAAAAAATACTTTCCCTTCCATTTATAGGATAGCTTTTGATCAGAATTCCTCAGTGGCTGAAAATATGTGTCTTACCGATGGTTCCATACTTTGGTCTGTGAGATTCACTAGAGCAGCACAAGATTGGGAGGTGGGCGCTATCACTGACTTCTACAGTGCGCTACATGACTTGAAGATCAGGGCTGGAGGGGAAGACAGATTATTATGGACATGCACAGGGAATAAGAAATTTTCAGTCCGTTCGTACTACAAGACCTTGACGAATCACTCCCCCAACGCCTTCCCTTGGAAGAGCATTTGGAGAAGCAAGGTTCCCCTCAAGGTTGCTTTCTTTGGGTGGGTGGCGTCTCATGGTAAAATACTAACCATAGACCAACTAAGGAAGCGTGGACTCGTCATAATGGATTGGTGTTTCATGTGCAAACACAATGCTGAATCAGTGGACCACCTTCTCCTTCATTGTGACACAGTAAATGTATTATGGTATGAGATTTTCTCGAGGCTTGGCATTGCTTGGGCCATGCCACGGAGGGTGATCGATTTACTGTCTTGCTGGCAAGGGCTAAGAGGGAATCGCCAGATTGCAGCTGTATGGAAGATAGTGCCTTTATGCTTAATGTGGTGCATGTGGTCTGAAAGAAATAGCCGCTGTTTTGAGAATAAGGAACGCTCTCCGGATGCTTTTCGAGCTTTTTTCTTTCACACTCTACTCCTTTGGGCATCTACTATAGTTTTGAATGGAACGAGTCTTAGTGACTTTTCCGCTACTATCCGTAGCACTTAGATTGTAAATAGGCTTTTTTCTTGTATACTCCCTGTGTACTCGGACTTGGCCTATTTACGTGGATCAATAAAATTTATTTACCTATCAAAAAAAATAATTCTGCCCACTTTGAGGAGTGAAAGTTGTTGGTGTTGGCAGCCATTTGTCTGTCCAAATCTTTATAGCCACCCTCCATATAAGCCCTTCTTTAAGTAAAGGTCTTGCATGTAGAAGACTTCTCCAAATATAAGAGTGGTTAGAGCCCATTTTTGCATTGAGAAAATCTGTATGAGGAAAGTATTTGTGCCTTAAAACTTGTCAAGGAAGTGAGTATGGGTTTTGTATCACTCTCCAACATTGTTTTGCAAGCAAAGCTTTGTTGAAGTTCTCAAAATCTCCAAATCCCAAACCCCCTTCCATTTTTGATTTCCCCATTTGTAATGCTCAATCTTCCTCATGACAGTATTCAGTTTTCTCATTCCTTCAACTACCTTCCATGCTCCATCAACAACTTGTTTATAGCTAGAAGCTTCCACCCATATTGTCTCAAAACGAAACAATTTTCTTATTGGACCCTGTTGCACCCCTTCAAACAATTTTAGGATTATAGGCATATGATCAGAGTAAGCAATTATACCATGAATCAAAACAACCATTGGATAAAAAGAATGCCATTTCAAATTAGAAAAGCACATGTCTAGCCTTTCACTAATCGTATGACCCCCTTCCTTTCTATTACACCATGTAAATGGATTACCTCTAAAATCCAAATCATGCATTTTACATTCTTCAATGACATCTCGAAAAGACTTCAGTTGCCTATCTAGTTTAACTCTTCCACCATTCATTTCATCATTACTCATAATCTCATTTTAATCTCCTAAAAGAACCCATCCTATATTAGAAGGAACTTTTAGAGACCTTAACAAAGACCATGATTCACTTCTCCTACTCACCTTTGTTTGATGCAAACTTTCCATCACAGATGAAAGACCACCAAAACTAAAAAAGGTTCTTTAGGGACTTCACACCACCTCTAAACTCTCACAAGATAGAATCCTTGAGAGAAACTAGAGAGGAGACTCTCCATCTCTCCGTTGATTTCAAATCTGAATATAAAATAAAAGCTAAAATTAAAAGATTAGAAGAACGCGGCTTGTTTTAAAAAAAAATATTTTTAATATCATATTTACTGTATAAACCGATTTATATGACCATCTTTAGCTATCAATTAAGACCATATTTAGCCATCAATTAAGACCATTTTTAGCCATCAAATATGACCGTCCTTAGCCGTCAAATATGACCGTCCTTAGCCGTCAATTATGACCGCCCTTAATCGTCAATTATAACTTAAGTTATATATAAACCGCCTTTATACTCTTATATATATGGATATCATTCACTTGTATAGGTTCAAGGTTTTCAGTATTGAATAATAACGCTTTCTCTTGCAATATCATTTCTCTTTTAATTTCATAACACGTTATCAGCACGAAGCTCTGTTGATTTTGAAGCTAGTGGTCTTTTACTTCAGTAAGTTTTTCAATATATTATTTGCAGTCTCCAAGGTGAATATTAAATATTATATTACTTATTATTACTTGATAAAATTCTACGTTTATTCCCATAGTTTACATTTTAGTTATATATATGGTGAATTAATATTCCCATAAGTTATTTTTCAGTTATATTTATGAGGAATATTATCTATGATGAATTAAAATTTTCATAATTTACATTTCAGTTATATCTGTGGTCATATTTTATTCATCTAGTTTATATACAAGTTCTATTTATTTTTTTTATACTTGTTATAAATTATTGATGATAAGATTCATCTTGGAATAGAAATGGAGCATCCCTGAAGGATCACCTTGAAACAATAATTTTATTGAGTACCTCATCATAAAAGATCTATTGATACTATGAGATAGTTTAAAAGAGTGATACATGTACCAAAAGATCGAGATCCTCCAAAAAGCTCATTATGATTAATGCACCTGAAGTTGCATAATTGAAATTGTGAAAAGAAAAGCAACTAAAGAATATCTGTTTAAAATGAATGCCTCGAATGTTCCCCTGAAGTAGCAATATCGAGTGTGAAAGTTCACAAGATATTCTAAACTTATATCTTGTCTTCTAGTGACTGAGTAAAATAATGAGCTTTTGTTAAGAAATCATTAGTCACATCCTACTAGTTCAACATCATTCCCTGAAATGAATAATATTGAATTTATATCATTCCCAGAAGCGAATGATGCATTTTTTTTTCAAAGAAACCAATAATTTGAACGTGTTAATGAATATCTTTATAGTACTTCTATGATTTCGGGCCAAAAGCTCGTATTGAAAAAATTACCAGCTTTCTATTTGAGATGATATTATACAACTATTGAATCAAATATTATGATGTATCAAAAGTGATATGATTCAAAATATTTGTATATTTTTCATGATTAACTTGATCATTCGAAATCAATTACGATAAGTCGAATAATTTTCATATGGACGTCTATAAAAGAACTAGAAGATTCTTTTACTATAAAGTCTTTCCACCATGAGTGGAAAGAAAAATTTGCTTGAAGCAAATAAAATGAAATAATTTGACATTATCTTGATTATCATAGGTGAACTAGAAGTTCAGATGATAATTAATTTATGGATGCAATAAGATAAAAATGTCTCATATTCTAGCTGCTAAAATTTCAGCGATGATTGAAGTCCTCGTAGGACAATTAAGAAATTTAACAGTCTAATGAACATAAGACATGTCTAAAAGCGTGAGAGACCTCACTATAACAAATATTGGTTTTTCTCATGAGGTAATTTGGTCGAAATAAGTGGGGACTATGTGAGAAAAAATCTTTGTCCACCAATTTTGTTTGTGGGACGTTGGTGGCATATAATTCATGAGCAATAAACTTTTTCCATGAAAAAGTTATTTCGTGGGGAAAAAACTACCTTTTGTCACAACTAAAAGTTGTGGCAAAACTTGTTTTCATCCGTGGCAAATGAAGACAGATACGGTCCCTTTGTGGTGCCAGTAACATCAATTGTCACCAGAGTGGAGATCGAAAGAGTGTATTAGCCACGTATGATTTTGTCACACATTTAGTGGTATAAAGTTTTTGGCCACTCCCTAAGTCGTAACTATTATTAGTATTGGGATGACACCGTCTGGTGATAAATATGTTTTAGTCACCTTTATATTTGTCGAAAGAACATTATTCACTTGTTATACTATTGGAAATAAGTATTCCCCGTGATACAATATCGTAACTAAAATCTTTTTTCCACCAAATTTTCTGGTGAGAGGCTCGTGGCATATAATTCATGAGCAATAATAATTTACCCACCATTTCTACACTCATTGGACAAATACTAGTGTAATTAAGGAGTAAATATTAAATTTGTCCATTACAATCTGAAATTACTCTCAAAACCCATGAACATACTAATAATAAATCCATAGTCCACTTAAACTCAAGCCAAAACATAAGGGTACATACAATCAAAACAGAACATACTATTAATAAATCCATAGTCCACTTAAACTCAAGCCAAAACGTAAGGCTACATACAATCAAAACAGAACATGCTGGGGGAGATATCCCTACTCCACTTAAACTATGGATTTAAGTGGTGTTGAACAAAGAAAGGAACTGTTGCACGGCACTCACAAACTGCAGCATGTAGATGAGTAAGGGGCTAACCTATCAAAAAAAAAAAAGTATGAATGTGCAACAGAATTAACTTTTTTAAAGCATCAAACCGCAACATTTATAATGTAAGAAAAACAAGAAACAAAAGAAACTGAATCATAGGATGGAGGTGGCAAGGGGCTAATTATTTCCAAATCTTTTCGAGAGGCAACATTGTGCTCCTGATTTAACAATTGAGGACCAACTTTCGTCGATCTTAGGAAAATTATACATGTTTCATAACACAACAGGCCTCACTTGTTTTATTGGGAGTAAACTAATCCTCAGAATTGTGACGCGCAAGTCAAGAACACAGTGTCATCATGACATACTAATGGAAAAACACAAAAAGCAGAAAAAATTAGTAAATCACAATCAAAAACTCACAAACTTACATGCTCGAAGGACAAACAGCTAAATCACTACTGATCTGGAGAGCACGGATTGGGGTAACCTGTTCAGGATACAAAGCTAGAGAGGAGAATATGTCAGTTCCTCGCTTCATCAACAAAGTACAGGAATGAAACTAGAATGTGATCTTACATCTAGGAGGATATACCACCAGCAAATTTGATGTTTTTGCCCTCAAGGAACTGCCTGTGATGCATATTCCCCTTGCCAGTTTCCATTTAACATCTCTTGTATCTGAAACTTTAAGACTTTCAATCAGAGGCTCTGGTGGAGATGAAGCAAATGGCAATGAAAAAACAAAAGAAACCATTTTATTTATACATGCCTTGGGTAGTGCATATTCAACAATTGAGAATTCACTCAAGGAGGAACAAAGGGAATATAATCAAGAACTAGAACTCCACACTTTAAGCATAGGAGAAACACAAACAAAATATTCCCTGAAGCAATCATGCCCAATATAGATAGTTGATGCATTAATAATAATGTCGACCAGGAGAATATTCAAACTATAATCATGAGTGAAATGTTGAAAAAAGGTCCAAGTGAATCTATAAATGTATATAAGCCTTGACTAGTTTATCTCTAAAATCACCACAAATTCAAACCAAGAATACATTTCCACCACCCTCGTCCCTCCTTTCCTCCAAATAAGAATAAATTCAGTCCTTCTACATACCCAACAAAAATAACCCCAATATTAACTCAAACTCATCAAGTGCAAGTCTGCAACATCCATCCTATTTTAATTACTCATGCGGGTTCAAGATTAACATACACATCAATAAATTCCCATAGAAATTTAAGCACAGATCAAATATAAATTCAGTTTAGACAAAATTTTCAAAGACAAGCTTGCATTAACTATATATAAACGAATTTCAAGAGAAAGTTTAAAATCCTGTTTTACCTTCAGGTTCTCCACAGCGCTAGATAGGTCGTTCTTGCCCTAAACTCCATTAGTCCTACAGAAAGGAAAACCAAAACAATTACATTTATTTACAAAAAAATTGTAAAACAATAAAAACTCAATGTATTAAAATCATGATTCTAAGCATTCCAACCAATAAAGCAAATATCTTCATGATGGCTAATCATAGGTCCAACCATTTTAACATAAAACATGATGGAGTAAAAGATTAACATACACATCAAGAAGGCGTAAATATATCAAGAAACCCACATCAAGTTCTACCAACTTCAAGTTCTACAAAAAAAAAAATTAAGCAATAAATATAAACTAAGCAGTAAACTAAATTAAGCAATAAATATAAACTACGCAAAAATTAAGCAATAAACTAAGCCTTTAGAACCGGAGGTGGCGGGTGGGGCTTCATGGGTGGCGGATCGGGGCTGGGGAAGGGTGGTTTGGGTTGCTAAAGGGCAGGTAATGAAATGGTGAGAAGATGGTGGCCAATGGTGGTGCGACGGCGGCGTGGGGAGGATTTTGGGCGGCGGCTTGTAGCCGTTCGTGGAGGAGTTTGGCGGCGCGAGAGGGGCTGAAAATAGAAGGGTGAGGTCGCCAGCTGATGGGGAAGAGAATTGGAGCAACGGCGACAAAAATGGGCGGCGCACGGCGGCGCAACAACCCACAACCCGAATGGGTTTCGCAGGGCCATCAGGGAGGAGAGAGAGAGCGTGGGGAAGGGAGGTTGGGGTGGGGGAGGTCGCCGGCGTGTGGGGGAGCTGGTGGGCTGGGCGGTGTCGCCGGACGGAGGCTGACGGCATGGCTGGGTGGAGGACGGCAGATCGGGGGGCTGGGTCGCGCAGTGCTGGAGGAGAAATAAGGAGAAAAAGAAGAAGAAAGAAGAAAGAAGAAAGAAGAAAGAAGAAAGAAAAAGGAAAAAAGAAAAGGAGGGAAAAAAATAAGGTGTAGAATTTTTAATCTGGGTCTTAAAATAGATCTAACGGGTATGATTTTATAATGATAAATTTAAATAATATAATTTAAATGCAGTGATTTAGTAAAATAAAATAATAAAATCTATCAACTAGAAAATTATAATTAATAACAAGAAAGCACATCAAAATAATTTTTACAACTAAAAAAATCAAAAAATAAATTCAGTGAGAAATTCGATAAATTTAAAACAAAATAATTAATATTTTAAATATCTGAAATAAATTTCTAAAAAAATTAAAGAAAGATAATCGACGTCAAGTGTGAGTGTGGGTATACAATAGGCTAATGTATAATATTCTTCTATTTAAAAATATGTAGAGATTTTTGTGGGGAGTAATATTTGTGGGAATTACTTATTTAGTAGCTGGAAAAAACAATAAACCACGATGATGAAGGTATAAATCAAATAGTTTTTTGCGACGACTTTAATCTGTGGTAAAACGTCAATTTAACTCGTCACAATAATTATTTTTCCACTAAAGGTCTATATGTTGCCCATATTTATTATCCAGGAAATAAGTTGATCACAAAAACTACAGACGTGGTAGAGAAAAATCTTTTGCCATCAAACATTATCCACTAAGACAATTTCATGGGAAAATGCGTATGTTTATTCTCTCCAATCAATTTAGTGGCAAAAGGCCACTTTTTTCCACGACGGATATCTGCAGAAAAAGAATTCGTGGCAAAAGCCACAAAATGTTGTAGTGCCTATTGATACAACAGATAAAGCATCCCAAAAGAAAAAAGCACAAAGAAAAGAAATTAGTACTCCTGAAGAGGCCGTACCCACAAAACAAGTAATAAGATCCATCCAAACTTTCTGTACAAAATTATCTCATAATAAAAAATCCCGAAGAGTATAATCCTCCTGAAGAATAATCCTCTTGAAGAGGAAACTACTGAAGAGTACCCGCTGAATAGGTTTTTCATGAAATATCTTCCCTTGAAGAGAGATAGGTATCTGAAAATAACGAGATCTCGATACATTTCATGAGTATTGGAGAAATTCTGGATAGAAATAAAACCGTTGTCGACAATATATTTTCATATAAGATGGCAATTGACATTACTAGAAATAATGAAAAAAGTGAGCCAAAAACCGTTGAAGAATACCAAAGTAAAAATATTGACCAAAATAGAAAGAAAAAATTCCTTCAAATTGATATCACTAGTAACATGTGATACATATGGACTTGTAGTCCAAACACCTAAGAGGTGATACTTGTTGAATATCAGTGGATATTTGTATAAAAGAAATGAAAATATGATATATAAATCATGAGTAGGTTTCTTGCAGAAATAATATTGATATGCTTTTGAAGTGGATGAAATTATATTAAAGTTTTTATTAACTTGATAGTTACCGAGAGTTTGGGTATGCATGATTAACTGCATATTTATATGGATCACTAGATATGAAATGCATGAAGCATATAGTCCTGAAGTACTTAATCTATCAAGTTTCAAAAATTCTTATATGATCTAAAACAATCCAAACACAGGTGGAACAAGCTATTTTTCATATAATTTCAGTATCTAGATTAGCTTTTATTATAGTTTATATAGATGATTTAAATGTCATTGAGGCTCCAGAAGAGCTCATGAAAACTGCACATATTTGAAATATAAATCAGAAATCCTTTCGACTTCGAGGGGGAGATGAATGGAATTATTAGTTCTGAAATACCATCTCTTAAATGCAATTAGTATTTCAGATTCATATTACAGTTTTATAAGAAATGTGCATGATTAAAAGAGAAATAAAATGGAGCACACAGAACATCTACTAGAAGATAGAAACACAACGTGAATATTTGTGAAATATTATTTTATTATCTCGAAACAAAATTACAGAAATTTGAGGTTCTTCACCTCATTCTTTAAACGATCTTTATCTTCATAAATTTGCATGGCATCTCTCTAAAAGAGTAGGCAATTGAAAAGAAGAGTCAAGCAATTATTTTAAATTCTTATTCTCTTGCTTTATTGCTCCTACCTTCATGTTGGACTCCAGAAGAAGTCGTTGAATGATAGAAATTTTCTCGTTGATTTTGTCAACCTCACAAGTTTTGGATTAGTCGCTGAGAAAATGTGACAATAGTTGATGAGTATTGGGTACCGAGACTCACAAGCTCATAGATAGCATCATCATCTGACTTATTAATCAGATCATTTTTATACTAAATTATAGCACCTATGGTAGAAGCAGAAACAACTGGTGAACGAGGTGTAGAATACCTCATATATTGGTCACGAGAAGATTGCTGGGTCATTGCAGAGTAAGAATGCAGAGAGAGATTGCAGAGTAAGATTGCAGACTAATTACAGAAAAGTGAAGAAGATGTGATGCGAATGAAGAGGAGTTGAATATTTCTTTTATAGAAAAGATTATGAAAGCAGGACAAAATTACATATATTGATAGAGGATATGCTAAACATAGATATCCTACAGTTATTTATTAGGCCGTAAAATTAAAAGCAGCTTGCCCTTACTATCTTAGAAGTTGGACTTTTTCAAATATCCGCGGGGAGATTAAATGCAGCTTGTCCTTATTCTCTAAGTATTAGACTTCTTCAAATATATGTTGCTGCTGATCCTGTATTTGAGTCCATTCTCTTTCCAAATCCTTTATACGTGGCTGAAGATCACGGACATATTATTTTTGCGCCTTATTCTCCTCCTTCAGTTTCTTGTTCTTACGACTCTTCACAGAGAGCTTCTAACTCAATTAAGATACTTGATGATTGAGTTGGTTGACTTCATTCACTTTAGCTAATAACCTCCGAGACATGGTCTTAACAGGGGCAGAATATTGATCACTAAGAAATCTTGATTTTGAAACGACATCAGAATAACTCATTCCAAAAAAATGAATCTCTGCTCCTATCATAAGAGCAACATCCTCAGGTAAGTAAAATGAAAGAAAAAGCATCTTTATTACTTCACAGCATCTCTTGTGAAACATCTCTCTACGAGAGACAAGAGATGTAGCATCATAGCCCTGCGACGCCTAACAGCTCCAGAAGAGTTGTAAAATCTTACGGTGCTTGTCTGGTCTAAAAAGGTGGCCACCGTTTTTGTTGAATATGGAAGTTTGAGGCTTAACTTTGATGACTTATCCACTAACTATGTTATTCACAAGAACTCCAGAAGAGCACAACTCTAGAAGAATAGTGAATTTAAGGTTAAAACGATCTTGAATCAGTATGACAAAATTGTTTACCAAAACATTACCAACTGCATCATTTAAAGAGTTGATACACAATATTGAGATGCATCAACGCAAAGACCTTTCACTATAAAGTCTTGAAGCACTTTTATATGGACAAAGCTCATTCCCTGAGTACTCCAATGGTTGTTTGATCACTTGATGCGCAGAAAGACCCATTTCTATTGATTGAGCTGAAATATTGCATATTTTAGCTATTTAAAACCAATGTATTTTAAATTTTTCGTGACACTATTATTGGTTTCAATTGATTGATATCATGTTTATGCTTAATTTTATAACTATGATTTAATTGGACAATATTTCCTCACAAATATAATATATTTTTGATAGTCTATTTTTCATTTTAATTTATTTTTGAGTGCTATTTTTATCTACTTATTTTCAGCTTAAATAAAATTCACATGGGATCCGGTTGGAACTTTTGACCAAAAGCGCATACTAATTGAGAGGAATGAAGAGAAGGAAGGAAGCGGTGTACTTGGGCAGCTGAAAAAAGACAAAGACTTTTCGGTGGTGACTTTCTTACCTTGGTTGTTCATAGACGCACGCGATGAAGAAAATAGTTTGCGGTGGACAATACATGCAATGTAAAAGTTATGAAAAGGGGCTGAAAAGTCAAGAACAGGTTTGGCAAAAGAAGAAAATCGGTTGGAATGAAAATCTGAGAAGAGAATAAAAAAAAAAAAAGAGGTGCGGGATTGACAGAAGACTGAACTTTACGAAAAAGGAAAGGGACGAAAAAAAATAATAGTAACAACACTGAAGGCTTAGACGGAGCTGGTTTTGGAGGTGGAAATAGAGTTACAGAAAAGTGAGTTTTTTGGAAAGAGAAGGCATGCTGGTCTGGACGTATACGAAAAAAAAAAAAAAAAAAAGATAACACACTGGGAAGCTTAGAAGGGGAGTGATGGAGAGGGAGTCGGTCGGTTGATATATATTATATTTTTCTTAGTGGATTTTGACGCAGACCTTTCGTTCGGCGGTGGGAAATTGATTATTTTTATTAACTAGGAAGTCAGTCGCAGAATGGGACATACTAGTCTTAGAGGTCCCATGAGGAGGATATTATTTTCCTTGCTCTATTCTTCGATGTTGGAGTTGAGGGAGTGTCGATCGGCTGGGATTGGGATTAATTTTCTTAGAGGAAGTCGGACGGTGAGGGAAAGAAAGGGGGTGTCGGTTGGAATAAAAAGATTTTTTTCAGTGTGGGGGTGAGAACGTCTTGCGTTTTTCTTCATCCAGACCTTTGGAGGAGCGGCTGGATTTATTTTCTTTATTGGGGAGATGGTGTTTCTGGAGAAGGAACTGATATCACACTGAATTTTGATGCTGATGGTCGCCTCTACTTGCTCAATGGCACCGGTATATTACTAGTGAACATTACAATGGGAGGTCTAACAAAAGATGTAATCTACCATTTGAGAATTGACCCTGACGGGACCTTGTGGCATTACTCGCACAATATGGATCCGAATGGTGATTGGAAAATCACATGGTTTGGTCCGAATGATGCATGTGCCCCTAAGGCCGGTACCGGTCTCTGTCACGAATGTCTACCTAGATTGTGTTAACCAAGGCAGGTGCGTTTCAGGCTGTGAAAGAAATTCCGATTCTAAAAGTTGCAACAGCAAAAAGAAGAATCGAGTGGAGATTCTGATTATTGGCATTTCTTTGCTTTCATTTGGATGCATTATCTTGGCAATTTCTGGAATTGCAATTTACAAATATCGTCGTTGGCTGTATAGTAGCATATCTAACGCTCGTTGATATTCCAAAACTCCATGTTTAGAATATGAAAAAGAATTCTATTGTTGAAAAACCAAGCCTATCTTAATATTTGCTTCAGTACTTTTGCTTCTTTTTTTTCTTTTTAACATGAAATCTCAAGCTCACATTGTCTACACAATGGAGTCAAGTACATCAAGGAACCAAGCATGAGCAAGAAATGAACAAGTTCACATTAAAGTCATATAGTAATGTTGTAAATCTCTTAAAAATTTGAAATTAGGATTAAGGCTCAAAATTAATATTTTATCATAAAGTATTAAAATACATTTTTCACATGTGCATGAAAATTAAATTTAAAAATTTTGACAGATGATTGATTGTTATCTTTCACATGTGTATTATATGATTAAAGGTTTGAATTTTGAAAATATTAAAGATTATTGATTGTCATCTTTCACATGTACATGTTTTATTTGAATATTTTCAAAAGTGATTAATACTTTTTTTGACATATGCAAAAGATAGATGTTTTTGTTTGAAAAATTTGAAAAGTAAAGTGTACTCCTTTTGTCATATGCAAAAAGTAAAAAGATTAGGTTTGAATTTTTTGAAAAGTAAAATGTGCTCCTTTTGTCATATGCCAAAAGTAAAAGATTAGATTTGAAGTTTTTGAAAAATGAATGATGTTGTCTTTGACAATTGAAAAAGAATAATCTTTTATTTGAATTTTTTAAAAAAGTGAATGATATTGTAGCGGTGTTGTTCAAAAGTATAATAAGTTTCTATCTCCACCTGAAGGAGGTTGAATAGTGAATTTGTGGATCCTCAAGAGGTAGCTTGAGGCAAGGACGTAGGCAGTGGAGCCGAACCTCGTTAACATACTGAGTTTGCTTCTCTCTTACCTATACTCTTTATATTTATTGTTATTTCGTATTTTGTTTATAGTTTATATTGTATATTTGATTTATAATTATTATTCTTTTAAATACAAATCAATTCACCTCCCTCTTGTGTTAGTTATCTGGGCATCAATTGGCTAGCAATGTACCCGGTTGGAACCCCATTCACACTTGAATATGGTTATTGAGGAGCTAGTGTTTCTAGAGAAGGAACTGATATCACACTGAATTTTGATGCTGATGGTCGCCTCTACTTGCTCAATGGCACCGGCATATCAATAGTGAACATTACAATGGGAGGTCTAACAAAAGATGTAATCTACCGTTTGAGAATTGACCCTGTTGGGGACTGGTCGGAGGCAGAGATGAACCTAAACAAAATGAGAGACGAAATTTAACGTGGTTCGGCAATTGCCTACGTCCACAACTGCTGTGATTTCACTATGAAATAATCTTTACAAAGAAAAACTCTCTCTGTTTCTCTCTCTGCTCACCCTTTCTCTTCCTCTGTTTTTCTTCCGCACACTCACTATATTCTGCACAATTAAGCTCTCCTATTTATAGGAGAGCAATCCGTAATTGGTGCAACAATTTGCTGCATCAATTACGGAAGTGGGTTGATAATAAACTAGAGGATAATGGTGGGTGGGTTGCATAACCCACTAACCCACTCATTGTTGTCTCCACTCATAACAATCCCCCACTTGGAGACAAATGAGTCTACATATCTTCATAGCAACCATCACAACAATTTCAAGTCATGCCTTTAAGTACGGAGGCCAACTGAAGCTACACACAGCTTCAGTTTGTCAGTAGTAACTCCTTTTGTGAGCATGTCTGCTGGGTTCTCTGCTCCTCGAATCTTCTCAAGTATCAGTTGTCCACTATCGAGAAGAGATCGGATAAAATGGTATCGCAACTGTATGTGTTTCGTTCTGGAATGAAAAGCTGGATTCTTTGCAAGAAAAATAGCACTCTGACTATCACTGTGCAGAATACCTTTTTCATTCTTCTTTCCCAATTCTTCCAAGAATGACTGCAACCAAACCATTTCCTTCACTGCTTTAGTTATAGCAACGTATTCCGTTTCTGTAGTTGAGAGAGCAACAATCTTCTGTAACTTAGAAGCCCACGATACAACTATACCACCCAGCGTATACACAAATCCAGTAGTACTTTTTCTGCTGTCAACGTCACCTGCTAAATCAGCATCTACATATCCCTGTAGCTTTAAACCTGCTTTCGTAAAGCATAGTGACATATCTGAAGAGCCTTGTAGATATCTCAAAATCCACTTGACTGCTTCCCAATGCTGCTTTCCTGGATTACTCATGTATCTGCTCACAGCTCCCACTGCTTGTGCAATATCTAGCCTTGTACAGACCATGGCGTACATAAGACTACCAATAGCAGATGCATAGGGAATTCTGTTCATGCATTCTTGCTCTTCCTCCATCTTTGGCGACTGATCCTTAGTTAGTCGAAAGTGACTAGCTAAGGGTGTGCTCACTGGTTTCGCCTTGTCCACGTTAAACCTTCTGAGCACCTTCTTCACATACTCCTCCTGCGAGAGCTTAAGAGAATCATTAGTCCTGTCTCTAATAATTCTCATACCAAGGATTTGTTTTGCAGCACCCAAATCCTTCATCTCAAACTGCCTTGACAACTGCTTCTTCAGTTTATTGATCTCCTCGATGCTTGACCCTGCAACGAGCATATCATCCACATACAACAGTAGGATAATATAAGAGTTGTCAAAGTTCTTCATATAGCAACAATGGTCAGCCTGTAATCTTGTAAATCCATTACTGCACATGAAGTTGTCAAACTTTCGGTACCATTGTCGTGGAGCTTGTTTTAGGCCATACAAGCTCTTCTTCAGTTTGCAAACTAGATTCTCTTTTCCCTTCACTGAGAATCCTTGTGGCTGGTGCATATAGATGTCTTCCTCCAAATCATCATGAAGGAATGCAGTCTTCACATCTAACTATTCAAGATGTAGATTCTCTGCAGCCACAATTGCCAACACTAGCCTGATCGTGGTCAACTTTACAACTGGGGAGAAAATGTCTGTGTAGTCGACACCTTCCTTTTGTTGAAACCCCTTCACGACCATTCTGGCTTTGTAGCGCTTGCTACCATTGTGCTCTTCTTTAATTCTGTACACCCATTTGTTGTGCAAAGCCTTCTTGCCATTTGGAAGCTTAGTTAGCTCCCATGTCTGATTTGACATCAGTGACTCCATCTCATCTTGCATGGCTTTCTCCCACTTGATCGAATCTTCAATTCGTAGAGTTTCATCATAACTTTCCGGTTCACCACTATCTGTTAGCAGGATGTAGTGTAGAGATGGTGAGAACCGCTGTGGTGGCCTGATTGTCCTTGAAGATCTTCGAATAACAGTGAGTGGTGTACGTTGTTCGATCTGTGTATCAACATTTTCTTGATCCTCATTCTGATCAGTGTTGACTCGAGTAACATCAAAGTCAACAACCTCAGGTTTCTTTGGCTGCTCCTCAAGTTCAGCTTGTGACCTAGCTTTATACAGAATCTCCTCATTGAAAATCACATTTCTACTTCTGATAATTTTGCGAATTTTATCATCCCAAAATCGATAGCCAAATTCTTCATCACCATAACCGATGAAAAAACATTTTCTAGATTTGGCTTCTAACTTGTTACGATCAGTAGAATCTATGTGAACATATGATACACAGCCAAAAACTTTCAAATGGGAAAGATTTACCTTCTTTCCACTCCAGACTTCCTGTGGTAGATCGAACTTTAAGGGAACTGAAGGTCCCCGGTTAATCAAATAGGCTGCAGTGTTAACTGCATCAGCCCAAAAACATTCAGGCAATCCTGAATTTAGCCTCATGCTTCTGGCACGCTCGTTGAGAGTTATGTTCATGCGTTCAGATACGCCATTCAGCTGCGGTGTCCCGGGAATAGTCTTCTCAAATCTAATCCCATTTGCAGCACAGAATTCTTTGAACCCTCCATCGATGTACCCTCTGCCATTGTCTGACCTCAGACATTTCAACTTCAAGCTTGTTTCATTTTCAACCATGGCTCTCCACTTCTTGAAAGTGTCAAATGTGTCAGATTTATTTTTCAAAAAATAAACCCATACTTTCCTGCTTGAGTCATCAATAAAAGAAACATAGTACCGCGATCCTCCAAGAGAAGCGACTGGAGATGGCCCCCACAAATCTGTGTGCACCAACTCCAACTTTGTAGACTTTGGAGTTCTGCCATTTTTCAAGAAACTAACTTGTTTCTGTTTCCCAAAAATGCAACCTTCACACATGTCGAAATCAATTGATTCCAACTTTGGTAACTTCCCCTTGGATAATAGTACTTTCATTCCTTTCTCACTTATGTGACCAAGCCTTTGATGCCATAGGTTGGCATTTGCGTCAACAATTGCAACAATATCTCTAATGCTTGAAGTCATGTATAGAGTACCTGTTTTTGTGCCTCGAGCTACTACCATAGCTCCTTTTGTTATCTTCCACGTGCCACCGGTAAATAGTACCGAGTGCCCATCAGCATCAAGTTGTCCTACAGAAATCAGGTTCCTCATGAGCTTGGGAACATGTCGCACCTTTTGTAACAACCATGCACTTCCATTGGGCAGATTGATTTGTACATCTCCCATGCCTTCGATTTCCAACGCTTCACCATCTGCTAAGTACACCTTCCCGAAATCACCAGTGACATAATTCTGCATGATTTCTCGGTGTGCTGTAGTGTGGAATGAGGCTCCTGAATCTAACACCCAAGATTCAATTTGGTTGTCGATTGAAAGGAGTAAGGCATCTTGGAGATCTTCTGTTGTGGCATTAGCAGAGTCATGCTCAATCTTCTTCTTTGCTTCCTTGCAATTATTTCTGAAGTGGCCAATCTTGCCACAATTCTAGCACTGTACTTGTTTTCCGGACCTGGATTTACTTCTGCCTCTTCGGGACTTTGACCTACCCCGATTTGAACTTCTACTAGCTCCTCTACCTCTCGTCTCGAGGTTTAAGGCAGAACTGGAAGTTGATGCTTCTCCTGTATCTCTTCTGCGAACTTCCTCGCTAAGAATATGGTCCCAGATTTCTTGATACTTCATCTTTGTTTTGCCATAAGAATTGCTAACAGCTGTTCTCATGGCCTCTCAGCTTTTTGGCAATTGAGCCAGAGCAATCAATGCACGTACTTCATTATCAAATTCAATCCCCACTGAAGCTAATTGATTGATGATGGTGTTGAACTCATTCAGATGCTGAATAACTGGAGTTCCTTCTGCCATTCTCAAGTAGAATAGCTTGTACATCAAATGCACTTTGTTATTAGCTGATGGCTGCTCGTACATGTCTGATAGAGCTTTCATCAAATCTGCCGTGGTCTTTTCCTTTCCCACATTGTGTGCAACTGATCTTGACAGTGTTAGTCGAATGACTCCCAACACTTGTCTATCAAGGAGACTCCAATCTTTATTGCTCATGTCATCTGGCTTTCTTCCTAGGAGTGGAAGATGTAGTTTCTTCCCATAGAGATAATCCTCTATCTGCATTCTCCAATAGCCATAGTCTGTACCGTCAAATTTCTTGATACCAGCACCTTTAGCTTCTTCTCCAGCCATAACTTTACAAATGAGTTAAAATTTGAACAACCAAAGATCACCGTTGCGTTCGAAACACTCGAATTAGCTGGAAACGAGTCCGGAATCGTCAAAATTGGATCAAATTGAGTTTAAACAGGCCAAAACAGTTTCGGCCAACCAGAGTGCGACAAGTGGCAGGATGACGTCGGCTCGGCTCAGTCACGGCTCGGCTCAGTCAAACGGCTCGGCTTAGTCAAACAGCTCGGCTCCAGTCACGGCTCGGCTCAGCTCCAGTCACGGCTCGGCTCGGCTCGGCTCCAGTCACGGCTCGGCTCGGCTCAGCTTCAGTCTCGGCTCGGCTCAGCGCAAGCAAACGGCTCGGCTCCAGTCGTCTTCAACCTTGGGTGCGCATGGGGACGCGTGAGTTGCAGTATATTCACGCGCCGATCTTCTCGGGGCGCGTGTGGACTTCTCCGACCTCCGTTTTCAATTCCTTTTGCGGCAACGGATTCGTTTCAACGCGAGGAACACTCTGGAGTTGTCCAAAATTGATTTGGACCAACTTGAATTTTTGGACAGCTCGAACCAGAGCTCTGATACCAGTTGTTGGGGACTGGTCGGAGGCAGAGATGAACCTAAACAAAATGAGAGACGAAATTTAACATGGTTCGGCAATTGCCTACGTCCACAGCTGCTGTGATTTCACTATGAAATAATCTTTACAAAGAAAAACTCTCTCTGTTTCTCTCTCTGCTCACCCTTTCTCTTCCTCTGTTTTTCTTCCTCACACTCACTATATTCTGCACAATTAAGCTCTCCTATTTATAGGAGAGCAATCCGTAATTGGTGCAACAATTTGCTACATCAATTACGGAAGTGGGTTGATAATTATAAACTAGAGGATAATGGTGGGTAGGTTGCATAACCCACTAACCCACTCATTGTTGTCTCCACTCATAACAGACCCTGACAGGACCTTGCGGCATTACTCGCACAATATGGATCAGAATGGTGATTGGAAAATCACATGGTTTGGTCCGAATGATGCGTGTGCCCCTAAGGCCGGTACCGGTCTCTATCACGAATGTCTACCTGGATTCAAACGTGTTAACCAAGACAGGTGCGTTTCAGGCTGTGAAAGAAATTCCGATTCTAAAAGTTGCAAAAGCAAAAAGAAGAATCGAGTGGAGATTCTGATTATTGGCGTTTCATTGCTTTCATTTGGATGCATTATCTTGGCAATTGCTGGAATTGCAATTTACAAATATCGTCTTTGGCTGTATAGAAGCATATCTAACGCTCGTTGATATTCCAAAACTCCATGTTTAGAATATGAAAAAGAATTCTATTGTTGAAAAACCAAGCCTATCTTAATATTTGCTTCAGTACTTTTGCTTGTTTTTTTTTTTTTTAACATGCTAGAGAAATGCTATCGTGGTAAATAAAAATTATAAATTAATATAATTTGATATAATATATTATATTAGAAAATAGGTTTAATATATAATGTAAAATCATGTTAATTTATAATTTTTTTTTATATAATTTCTTTATAGTTAAAATATTTTTTCTATTCTCATCTTCAATAAAGGCATTTTAGCCAAAACTTACCTCCGTCGGGCTATGTATTTTGAGGACCAAATTTTAAAACTTTGTTACAGTAACTCCTCAAATTTAGAGACCTACGTATTGTAGCTTTTCCAAAACTAATTAATTTATTATTTTTATTATTTATTTTCTTCTTTTCTTCTTTCAAATTTTTTTTCCTACATATGTGATAATAGTTGTTTTGTGTTTTTCTATTTTATAACTTAATTTTTCTACGGTTATTTGTATTTTTATCATTATTGTTACATTTTTAGCATCATTTAAAAATGAGTTTATCATTAATAGGAAATTATAGATGTGGAAAACATCATCTTTTGTGGGAAATAAATAATAGAGAATTTTAAAAAAATAATAGTTATAGATAAATAGTTAAAAACATGAAAAAAAAACAAATAACTCTTACATGTTTGAGAAAAGTTGAGAAGAAATGAGTTAAAATAATAATAAATAAAGAATAAATAAAAATTATTTTAATAAAATAAAAAATAATAGAGAGTGGGATATTGGAGATTTTAGAAAAGTGATTAGTTTTTTTCTTTGCTAAAAAAAAAAAAGTGAGTAGTTAAAATAGAGAATGGGCTTTTTTTTAACAAAACTTGGCAAAAAATAATAAAAAAGAGAATAGGTGTTTTCTTCCCCTGTTGATTGGGAAATCCAGTCCAATCCAACATAAGTTCAGTGTTGCTCTAGCTCCATGATTCCGCAAAACTTTTTCAGAACTTTTTTCTTGCGAAAAGGGACAGTAGTGAAGAAAAAAAATAAAAAAAGCAAAGTTTTGAATCATGAAGAACAACTCTCAGAACGAAAAAAAAGCATTCTAGAAAGTGGACAACGTAGACATAAACACATGGACTAGATAGGGTAGTTCCGAGCGTCTAATTATGAGAGATGTTACGTTATTCAAATTATTTAGAAAAAATATTTATTTTTAATTATATGATATTTGTGATAAAATCAGAATATAATGGAACCAAATAATAAATCAATAATTATTCATGAGTCTCTGCATTTTAAACCTAAAACAATGACACTGTAAGTATAATTATCCCCCCTTTGTAAGCTTGTAAGCTTTATTTGTCTTTCATGAGTCTCTGCATTTTCCTTCAATATATTATGCAAATCTTGCTTAAAAAAAAAAAATGCAATAATACTGTAAGTCAAATCTGCTTTAAAGATCGGAAAAATTAAAAGTTATTTCACATTTGTAATCCTCACATTTCAAACAGTACTAGTTTACAATAATTTCAAACTCTAATACTCTTCAACGCCCTTCTTTCCACAAAGAAGACTTGTATTTGATTAAGACAAGACAGCTGGGAAATAAGACTTTTCCTCCACAATCACCATTTCACTCAGACCTATAAATTCAATGTTTCTTGTTGTTTTCCATCCCCAAGGGCCAAAACTCTCATATCAAAGGCATATAAGTTTTACTGTTTTTCTTTTCGATATCTTCAAAACAAACAGGCGTTTCAACACAGATTTCTAAAGAGAAGGCACGGGTCATCAACTTTCACTATTGTAAGTTTTCTGAAAAATTGAGTTGCTTATCTTCTTCTTCTTTCTTTCATTTTTTATTTTTCTTTTATTTTTTTAATTTTTAATTTTTTATTTATAATGTCCTTAGGGGTTATAAATCTCATACAAAACAAAATACAGCACCACATCTATGAATAGCTCTTAATGTGGCATCTCAGCCAAGTACTTAGAATTTAATTTAATTATATAATTGGGTGTATGCCCTTGATACTTAGAATTTAATTTAATTATATAATTGGGTGTATGCCCTTGAAGTTTGTGTACTTAGCAGTTAAAATTGGTTAATTTTGTACTTGTTGGTTACATGGAGAAAAAGTTATTCAAAATATAGTACCTATATGATAATCGATCTTTTATTTTTTTATTTTTTTAAGGAGCTTCAAATTCAGTTAGCATGATGGATATTTTATATGTTTAAAAAAGCAGATAATAATATTCTTATATATGCTTTGATTTATATCATAAAGAGCACATAACCTGCATAATATTTAGTAGGGGTGTGCATCCGGATCCGGATCCGGGTATCCGGCCATAACCGGATCCGGATCCGGATGTCAACGCCCGGATTGAACCCGGACTAAATCCGGGCGGATAACCGGATTCAATCCGGATATCCGGATTGTAACCGGATATCCGGATTTTTTATTTCTTTTTGCTTTAATCCCGGATATCCGGGTTATAACCGGATTCAATCCGGGTTTTGAAAAAAATTCAATCCAGGATAGCACTTTTTTTATTAAAAAAAATCTGATCTCATATTTAAATTGCCCATATTTTTTTAAAAAAAATAATTAAAACACTTTAAAAGAATTTTCTAAAAAAATTAATATAAATTTACAATGCAAAACATAATATAAGAACAAAATTTACAAAACATAAATTTACAAACAAAATAAATAATAATACATCACATTTAATTAAATCAACACAATATAAGAACTCCACATCTTGAATCTTGAATTTGGGGGAAAATTTGTGGGAAAACACCACTGCCAGCACTAGCAAAGTTGATCACATTGCTTGGATAACTCTTTATACTTTCATTCACAACGTCAAGATGTGCTTCTTCAAGGTATGGTTCCTGGAAATCAATGCCTATATATTAGGCTGCAGCCACATTCATCAAACACCATTAACGAAGGAAGAGAAAAAAAAAACAAATTGAACCATGTAAGAAAAACAAAACCAACCTGCATGATATAATTGCCATACTGATCTTGAGCAAGAACATAAGCAGAGTCCAATGCTCCAGAATTCTCTATCACAAATCAAAACATAAAAAATTCAAACTTGGATATTTTCCTAAGAGAAAACCATGCCCAATTTCCATGTAAAAAGCACAACCACTTGTTAATCAGGTCCAAATTCAATATGTTTGGCAATGGAATATTTTGATATGTTTGGCAATGGAACACCAAAATATTCTGCTTCCTGTGGTCAGCGGATGATAAATAATTAGACAAAGGCAGTAAATAAAAAACAAATGGATAAACTCTCTAGGAAGATTTTGTCGTGACTTTTAACATTATTTTTTTTACAATTATCTTACGAGTTCTTATCCTTCTATCTACCATATTTATAAACCCAACTATTTTATCTATTCAGTTGATATTTACCATCTGAAAGGAATGAAAGAGCAATGGAGAGTTGACCAGAGTTGTTGACCAGAGTTTTTATCTATTCCATTGTCAATATGTTTGGCAATGGAATATTTTGATATGTTTGGCAATATGTTTGGCAATGGAATATTTTGATATGTTTGGCAATGGAACACCAAAATATTCTGCTTCCTGTGGTCAGCAGATGATAAATAATTAGACAAAGGCAATAAATAACCATGGTGATAAAAAATAAACAGAGCAATGGGTTAGTCAAAAGCTTCATACCATATGATTGAATATGCAGTGTATGCAAAGTCAGAAGCTCCAAAGCTCACACCATCAAGAACAAAAAATTAAGTTGCTGAAGTTGAAGGAAGAGGGTTACCTTAAGAAGAAAAAAATGTAGAATGTCTTAACAAATGACTGTATAGAGTGAAGTTTTTCAAAATTGATCTTCCAACTATAAGCTTACTATAAGTGGAAGGGCAAACAAAAGCCTCAAAATATTTTCCTGCGTCTCAACCTCCTCGCTGAAGCTTTAGAAACCAAGAAGCCAACCCCCAAACACATGGCCCATATCCCCACATCAACAGCCCATCTCACTCCTTCCATTTCCATCTCCATCCCCATCACCTTACTACTATCTTCTTCGTCCCACTTCTCCCCTGCTTCTCCACCGTCCCATCCACTGAAATTTCCTCTCAGCTCAGTCTCTCGTCTCCAAACCGAAAGAGAAACCCAACCCCAGAAAATCAAACCCAAACTAGAGCAAGCGAAAATCAAACAAAAACCCAGAAAAATCCAACCAAACTGAGAGAAAACCGAGAGAAAGACAAAGACAAAGAGACCAAAAGCATGAAAAATCGAAAGAGATATAAACATCAGCTTCACAAAATAATAAACCCAGAAAATCAAACACAAACCCAATAGACCAAGCGAAAATCAAATACAAACCAAGAGAAAGACAGACAGAGAGAGAGAGAGATTAGCATACCGTCGATTTCGAGACAGAGATAGATTCGCAATCGGATCGGCACGGCACGGCTAGGGTTTCTCTTTCGGTTTGGAGACGAGAGACTGAGCTGAGAGGAAATTTCGTTCGGTTTTGGAGAGGAAATGTAAGAAATACGGTGTCGTTTGGCAAGAGGAAAAAAGAATCCGGATGTAATATCCGGTTACGGATTACCGGATTAAAAAACCGGATCCGTAACCGGATCCGTTTTTCTCTCAACCGCCCGGGTGTAATCCGGGCGGATAACCGCCCGGATTCACCCGGATCCGGATTTCCGGACCGGATCCGGAAAAAATCCGGTCCGGATGCACACCCCTAATATGTGGGCTTGAATTTATTTTCTTTATCGACGTAATTCTTCTAGAAATGAACCAAAATATCAGGGGACCTAAAATCTCACTAACAATAAGAAACAATTTTAACATGCAACTTTTGAAAGAAACAGTTCTTTAAAATGGGTTGGAACTTATTCAAAAAATTATTATGTATATTTTAAGCATATGATAAGTTACTGAAAGGACTGGTGAAACTTGTTAATTGGACTTTTAGAAAAACTTGCTCCAAATATAAACAAAGCTTGCTCAAACTCACACATGAACTATGTCACAATCACATGCACATAGCAAGGCCAACTACTCATTGTCACACGCACGCACGGCTAGAAAGATGACAATTCCATCAAAAACATCTCATTGGGGGTTTTTTTTCTCCCTTACACCCAAATTAGTCCAACATGTGTGGACGGAAGACACCTTTCCTTGTTCTCATTATGCCAAAATAAAAACTTTATCCAGTTCCCATCTCAGAGTATGTTTGCAATAAAAAATAAATTTGAGTTGTACTTTAAGGTTTTTCTTTGTGAAAATGGTAGTTACTAGAGTGGACGCATTGTACAGAACCGTAGTTATAGAAACAAGTGGTTTCTAAGCAAAGGAGAACAAGAAACAAAAGCAAGACAACTCCACGAAACATGTGGTTTTCCACAACATTTACCCCACACTCCATCCTTGCGTGCTGCATTCTTTGACTTTTCCAATTGAAAGCAGATCCAGAGGAAGAAAAACGCAGAGAGAACAATTCCGTGACGATGGCAACCATCTGGCCTCTTCTTCTCCTCTTCTCAGTAATTTCCACTGCAGAAGCTCAAGAACCTGAGCAATCCTTGTTCAGGCCGGGCTCTTTGTTAATACCTACGGGTACCAACTCTTCATGGCTATCACGTTCCGGTCTATATGCCTTTGGGTTCTACAAGCTGCAGGACAACGGCTATGCTGTTGGAATTTTTATTGCCGGGATTCCACAGAAGACTGTGGTCTGGACAGCCAACAGAGACAATCCTCCACTTCTTGGTGATGTTAAATTGAGCTTCACAAGCGACGGACGGCTGGTTCTGCTGACGGCACAAGGCATGGAGACGGGGAACGCCGTAAATACTACCGAAGGTGCAGCAGCGGCATCAATGTTGGATTCCGGCAACTTTGTTCTCTATAATTCAGATAACAGGACAATATGGCAGAGTTTCGACCAGCCAACCGACACCTTATTACCAAGTCAGGAGCTCAAGGCTGACAAGACCGACGGTAAAGTGTTGTTTTCCAGTCGTTCGGACACCGACCACTCAAAAGGCATTTTTCGTCTCATAATGCAACAAGATGGATGGCTGGCGATGTACCCGGTTGGAACCAACTTCTCAGTTAAATATGGTTATTGGAATGATGGTGGTGTTCCTGGAGGAAGAACTAATGTTTCACTAAATTTTGATACTGATGGTCGCCTCTACTTGCTCAATGGCACCGGCATATCAATAGTGAACATTACAAAGGGAGGTCCAACAAAAGAGGTAATCTATCGTTTGAGAATTGACCCTGACGGAACCTTGCGGCATTACTCGCACAATATGGATCAGAATGGTGATTGGAAAATCACATGGTTTGGTCCGAATGATACGTGTGCCCCTAAGGACGCTACCGGTCTCTGTCAGGAATGTCTACCCGGATTCAAACGTGTTAACCAAGACAGGTGCGTTTCAGGCTGTGAAAGAAATTCCGATTCTAAAAGTTGCAAAAGGAAAAAGAAGAATCGAGTGGTGATTCTGATTATTCTCGTTTCATTGCTTTCATTTGGATGCATTATCTTGGCAATTGCTGGAATTGCAATATACAAATATCGTCGTTGGCTGTATAGAAGCATATCTAACGCTCGTTGATATTTCAAAACTCCATGTTTAGAATATGAAAAGGAATTCTATTGTTGAAAAACCAAGCCTATCTTAATATTTGCTTCAGTGCTTTTGTCTCTTTTGCTTCTTTTCTTTTTTTTCTTTTTAACATTTGAGAGAAATGCTATCGTGGTAAAGAGAGCTTATAAATATTATAAAATAAGTTTAATGTATCATGTAAAATCATGTTAATTTATGAGTTTTATTTTATATAATTTATTAAAATATTTTTGCCATTCCCCTCCCCAAAGGCATTTTAGCCAAATTTTACCTCCATCGGGCTGTATATTTTGAGGACCAAATTTTTTTTTCTACAGTTATTTATATTTTTTATCATTATTGTTACATTTTTAGCATCATTTAAAAATGAGTTTATCATTAATAGGAAATTATAGATGTGGAAAACATCATCTTTTGTGGGAAATAAATAATAGAGAATTTAAAAAAAATAATAGTTATAGATAAATAGTTAAAAACATGAAAAAAAACAAATAACTCTTACATGTTTGAGAAAAGTTGAGAAGAAATGAGTTAAAATAATAATAAATAAAGATTATTTTAATAAAATAAAAAATAATAGAGAGTGGGATATTGGAGATTTTAGAAAAGTGATTAGTTTTTTTCTTTGCTAAGAAAAAAAAAAAGAGAGTAGTTAAAATAGAGAATGGGCGTTTTTTTGACAAAACTAGGCAAAATATAATAAAAAAGGGAATAGGTGTTTTCTTCCCCCGTTGATTGGGAAATCCAGTCCAATCCAACATCAGTTCAGTGTTGCTCTCCATGGTTCCGCAAAACTTTTTCAGAACTTTTTTCTTGCGAAAAGGGACAGTAGTGAAGAAAAAAATGAAAAATGCATTCTAGAAAGTGGACAACGTAGACATAAACACATGGACTAGATAGGGTAGTTCTGAGCGTCTAATTATGAGATGTTACGTTATTAAAATTATTTAGAAAAAATATTTATTTTTAATTAAATGATATTTGTGATAAAATCAGAATATAATGGAACTAAATAATAAATCAATAATTATTCTCTGATAGAGGTAGCTTTGCAGGTCATTGTAGATATAATTTTAAATTTTTTGGGTGGGTAGAAATAAATAAAAAAAGCAAAGCTTTGAATCATGAAGAACAACTCCCAAAAAAAAAAAAAAACATTCTGGAAAGTGGACAACGTAGGCATAAACACATGGACTAGATCCTCCGATAGATGTAGCTTTACAGGTCATTGTAGATATAATTTTAATTTTTTTGGGTGGGTGGTTGGCTGGAAACGGGGATGATTTAAATGGGGGCCCATGAGTAGTCAACTTGAGCAATATGTCGGAAAAGTGGGTACATTTGGCAGTCATGGATCTGTACGTAAACCAAAATCCACCAAGAAAAACGAAGAGATAAATCCAAGTTATCTCTCCGTTTTTCTTGGTGTTGGAGGTTGTGGTTATAACTTATTGTATGTTTGTTTTCTTCGTTCCTGTAACTAATCGAAGACCACTGGATTTGATTGTTACTTTTAGAAAAAGTATAGTTGTAAGTATAATTATGTATTAATCTGTGTACTAATATAATGTGATTGGTCAAAAAATAAATTTTATTAAAAATAGTGATAATTTAAATTTTAAGTATAAATAAATCAGTGTTGATACACAGATTAGTGCACAACTATGTTTGTATGTAGCAAAACTCTTACTTTTAACAGTTTAAAACCAGTTTAGAAGACACCAAACAGAGGGTAGTTCCGAGCGTCTAATTATGAGATGTTACGTTATTAAAATTATTTAGAAAAATTATTTATTTTTAATTATATGATATTTGTGATAAAATCAGAATATAATGAAACTAAATCATAAATCAATAATTATTCACGAGTCTTTGCATTTTAAACCTAAAACAATGACACTGTAAGTATAATTATCCCCCCTTTGTAAGCTTGTAAGCTTTATTTGTCTTTCAATATATTATGCAAATCTTGCTTAAAAAAAAAATGCAATGATACTGTAAGTCAAATCTGCTTTAAAGATCGGAAAAATTAAAAGTTATTTCACATTTGTAATCCTCACATTTCAAACAGTACTAGTTTACAACAATTTCAAACTCTAATACTCTTCAACGCCCTTCTTTCCACAAAGAAGACTTGTATTTGATTAAGACAAGACAGCTGGGAAAGAAGACTTTTCCTCCGCAATCACCATTTCACTCAGACATATAAATGGAAGACTTGGTTTCTTCAAAACCTTTCATTACACAAAGAAGACTTGTATTTGAGTACTTACAATACCATAAATGGAAGACTTGGTTTCTTCCATTCTCAAAAGTCAAAACTCTGCGTATCATAGGCATACAAGTTTTACTGTTTTTCCTTTCGATACCATCAAAATGTTCAAGTGTCTAAATACAGATATCTAAAGAGAAAGTACGGATCATCAACTTTTACTATTATTTATACTCTTTTTTACATGTCTTTGTTTTCCATACCGTTATCTGGTAGCCCTAAAGTCTGGAAAATAGAGTTGCTATCTTTTCTATATACCTTGCCCTTGGGGATACAACTCATATGAAACATAATACAACACCACATCTTTGAATAGCACTTAATATTTGAAGAAGACAGAGACTTGGAAAGAAGACTATATGGGTATAATGACAAAGACCTTTTGGGGTCCTTGTTCCTTTGACAACGAAATCGAATACTAGTATATCTACTCTGATGGAGCTAATAAGTGGAAATAACGCGTTGTGTACAAGATATTTTAGTACTTGATCTTATCGATTAATTATTTTATAAATTATAAAACATAGCTATAAAGTATATTCCATATAGGTATAAATAATAGATTATATATTATATATTTAATTATAAAAAGTGCTATGCTTATATTATTAATTAATATTATATATTTATCTAAGTTTTAATTGAATTGAACTATCAAGTCTAGCCTACATAAAGGAGTGTTAGTTGAGTTGAGTCAAATATGTGTCATTTATTAATCGAACATGTGTTTACTTTTAAAGGCAAAATTTTTTTTTCTCATAAATCAAATTCGATTTGAATTTAACCAAACGAATGTCAAGCGGACTATCGAACGGACTGATTTATTTAAAACCTTACTTGTGGAGACTGATTCCATGCTTTTCCCAGTCGCACATTAACCATGGCGATCGAGAAAGATAGAATCTAAAATTGTGGAAAAATTGTTGCTATGACTGTCTCAAAATAAATAAATATCATTACAATTTGAATAAATATCCTCTCCGTAACTATTGGTACCTCCCCAAGTCAAATACTCAAGTAGCTTCCAAAACTTTTGTCCCCTAATACTCACTTTTTTTTTTTTTTTTTTAAAATTTAAAAGAGACATAGGCCACATGTCCATGAGTGACCCCCTCCCAATTTTATTAAAAATAATCCTCACTTATAACTGAGGAAGACCATGGAACCAATCAAACTCAAAGGTTCGGAGAGTTAGTTCTTATAACCTGATAAGTACCTCAACAAATTTCTAACATATTTTTCATATCCCAAAAATATATTTGCAAAAACTCCAAAACCAAACATAAAATACCTCCAAGAATAATTAACTGTACATATCAATTCATCGACTCCTCAAAACCATAACCCAAATACAATGAATCAACTACTTCTCATGTCTCTATTAACATAAAGAACTGAAATAATACATGAGTTCATAATCATCTGAACATACTAAAATCAAAGTTACTTAATAAATAAATCTTCCAACAACACTCATACTCCAAGGTATTCAACCACTACCCTCAACTATTTCTGCCACATACTTTATTACTCTTCAGCCGCATCATCAAAATCATCTGAAAAATGTTATGAAGATAAAGGGGTGAGTTATCAACAACTCAGTAAGCAAATAAACTATACTAGTATGTAAGCATGAGCAATTACAAAGTTTGGAATGCATAACAAAACTTTTACTTTCAATATGCAGAATTAGAAACAATTTGCTTTCAGAATGTAGAAACAAATACTTTACAAAATTAACAACGAAGTTTTCAATAAAACTTTCAGTTAAAAAAAATATAAACCCATTGGCATTCCGTAAACTGAAATATCATCTTCATATTGCATCGGAGCATTATATATGGACAGATACCATGATTTACCCTCGTGGTAGGGTTATAAACCATCATTATACCCGTGGCTGGGCTGTATTCCATGTTTCACCCCCGTGATAAGGTTATAAACCACCATTATACCCGTGGTGAGGTCGTATTCCATGTTTCACCCCCGTGGTAGGGTTGTGCCACATTATACCCGTGGTGAGGCGATATGCCACTATTATACCCATGGCGGGACCATATGCCACTATTATACCCATGGCGGGGTCTTAACAGAAAACAAAACAGACATGTCATCGGAAACAGATGATATTCAGATGCAAAATCAGAAACTCATGCCAAAGCTTCTCAGAGGACACATTGTATCAGAACAAAGTACTGAGTAGCTTCAGATCATTTCATATATTCAACAGAGCAAAAATTAAAATATCTTCATTTTAAACCCAACAAAACTTTAAGAATCTCATTTTCTCTCCTTTTACAAAGTTAAAAAACAATATGCAAAATAAGCTCATGTCTACATCATTCATGATATAAAACACTTTCGCTTAATAGATTTCATGTGTATGCATAACAAACATCTAAGGTCATTTTCAGATTTCTTTTCAAAAACAAACATGCATATTTTCAATGTCGGCCTCATTTCATTTCTTTTTGTACAAAGCTAGCATAGGAACCCCGCTTACCTGACTTCCATGTATTATCTACGCCTTGAGTTGGAACTCTAGCAGTAACACCACCTAAACAAAACATATACCCAACATTTACTAAACCAATCCATAAGCTACTATTTATTAAGTAATAATCCGAAACAACCCCTTTTTAACTCAATATCTCTCATAAAATTAAACCCGAACAGTCCCCTCCTCAAACCATCAGCATTTAAACCCCAACACAGCCACTAAAAGTTTTCTCCCAACAACCAAATTCAACTCATACAACTACCTCTTACCAACACCAAACCAACAATAAAAAATTCTCTAAAGCCAACCACAACAAATTTTGCGTCTAAAACCTAACTCAAACAACTGCGTCAACTCCAACCTTCAATATAAAACTTCAACAAAACCACCATATATTTTTAATCATCCAACACTTCAATCCCGGGCATCTATGCCCCTCATAACACATCCAACAAAACCAGCTTAAACACACATCGCACACATAGTCAGTAAACCACTACAAGCAACCCCCAATCAAACCCATTCGCCGCACATCAACCCAAAATGCTACACTTTAACAAAAATAATTAAAATAACTAAACTCATAAAAATCCCATAAGATCCCCCTTTTACTAAGCGATGAACAAAAGAGAAGAAGAGAGTAACATGGACTTACCAAAAAAAAAGTCACAAACGGCTTCGCACAACCTCAATTTCAAGAAACCCACATAATTCTAAGCCCAAAACTCACTAAAATCAAGTGAAAGAATAGTGATCTACATGAAGAGGGATCAAGTGGTCTGAGTGTGTACACGGTGAACTAAAACAGAGAGGGTGTGTGCGTAAAAAAATAAATAGAGGGCAAAAAAAATAAAATAAAAAATTATGAGACTAAAGTTGGACGGAAGAAAAATATTTTTACCAATGGAGAAAGCCCTGGATCGATCTTGGTGTCTCAACCTTTGAATGGTGAGAATTATTATACGTGAAGCAGATCAATGTTGACAGCTCTTAATGCCAAGAACAAGACGGGTTTCGTAGATGGAACCTTTTCTTGCCCTGCCAGTCAGACTGATCCATTGTATATTCAATGGTTTTGATGTAATAACATGGTCCTTTCGTGGATTCTTAACTCTCTTACACGAGAAATTGTTGCTAGTGTTATCAGTACCTCTATTGCCGAAGAGGTTTGGAAAAATCTGAAAACAAGATGCACACAAGGTAATGGTCCTAGTCTTTTCCAACTCAAGAAAGATCTTGCTTTTTTAATTCAAGATCAAAATTCAGTTAGTTCTTATTACACAAGTTTGAAAGCTCTATGGGATGAATTTTCCACTGTAAAACCACTTCCAAGTTGTTCTTGCAATCTGGGCTGCTCTTGTGGAGCTTTGAAGAAAGTAATTGATCAACATCAAAATGAATATGTTGTTCAGTTTTTAATGGGTCTCAATGATTCTTTTACACACATTCGGGGTCAAATTTTATTAATGGATCCACTGCCATCCATTGACAGAGTTTTATCTCTTACTTTACAAGAAGAAAAGCAAAGAAAAGTTGTGGGATGTTCTGTGTTATCTGAATTTGCTGCTTTGTTTAGCAAGAATGTGGCTGCTCCTACAACAAATGTCAAGAACTACCAAAAATCAAGATCTAAGCCAGTTTGCACTCATTGTGGTCTCACTGGTCATACGATTGATAGATGCTACAAGTTGCATGGATATCCTCCTGGATATCGTCAGAACCCAAGAACAAGAACATCTTCTGTACATCAAGTTTCATTATCTTCTAATGTTTCTGATGAGGCATTCATAAATTCATCCACTCCTCAATTCTCATTTACCCAAGAACAGTGTAAACAACTTCTTTCATTCCTTCAAACCTCTTCACAAACACTTCATCAACCAATAGCAATGAATGCTATGACAAATTCAACCTTTAATTTTTTGAGTTTATCAGGTATGGTTAATTCACCTGAATCTATCTTTACACAGTCAAATTCCTGGATAATTGATAGTGGTGCTACTGACCATATGGTCAGTTCTCTTTCGCATCTCACTACAATTATTTCTGTCACAAATACTTCTGTAAAATTGCCAAATGGAGCATGTGTTCTTGTGACACATATTGGAACTATGCAACTATCAGAATCTTTGATTCTTCATAATGTTGTATATGTTCCTTCTTTTTCTTTTAATCTCATTTCAGTCAAGAAACTTACTAAAAACTCATGTTGTTTTCTTTTCCTTTCTGATTTCTGTTTCATACAGGACCTACACTCTTGGAAGACGATTGGAGTGGCTAAGCAAGTGGCTGGGTTATATCTTTTGCAAGCATCTATTAACAATTCTAGTGCATTTGCTGCTGTTAATTCTACTATAAACATTTCCTCCTTTGATCTTTGGCATTTTAGGTTAGGTCATCCTTCTTCAAAAAGATTCAAACAATTCATAAGTCAATACCTGATAATACTACTCCTTCCAATTTCACTTGTAATATCTGTCCAATGGCAAAACATAAAAGATTGCCATTCAATGTTAGTGATTCTATCAGCAATAAAGTTTTTGATTTGATACATTGTGATATTTGGGGTCCTTTCTCTGTTGAATCCATTACTGGTTTTAGATATTTTCTCTCAAATGTAGATGATCACTCACGTTGTACTTGGGTGTATCTAATGAAAAATAAATTTGACACTTGACCTCTACTTCAGTCATTTTTTACACTCATTAAGACACAATTTGATATTAATATCAAAACAATAAGGACTGATAGAGGAGCTGAGTTTGATATCCTAGATTTTTATTCTTCTAAAGGGGTCATACATCAACAAACCTATGTAGCTATACCTCAACAAAATGGTGTAGTTGAGCGTAAACATCAACATCTCTTAAATGTGGCACGATCTCTTAGATTCCATGCAAACTTGCCTCTCATTTTTTGGAGTGAGTGTGTTCTCACAGCAACTCACTTAATAAATAGAACTCCCTCCCCTTTGCTATCTGATAAAACATCATATGAAATTCTTTTCTCTAAACCACCAAATTATTCTAATCTTCGAGTCTTTGGTTGTCTATGTTTTGCATCCACTCTAGCTCATAATCATTCTAAGTTTGCATCTAGAGCTCATCCTTGTATCTTTCTTAGATATCCATATGGCAAACTCTAAGATTTAGAAACCAATACCATTTATTTGTCTAGAGAGGTTATATTTCAAGAATCTGTTTTTCCTTTCAAAACTGGTTATGATTTTTCCACTAAATCAGTAGTCATACCAGTACCACAAACAGATGATCTTGCTTCTGATTATATACTCAGATTACCTACAACCCAGATTTCAAACCCCATAAATGACCACATAAACAACTTACCTCCAACTAATTTTCAGTCCAATTCTAATTTTGTTTCCTCACAACTTCCTACTAGAAAATCCACTAGAATACATAAGCCTCCATCATATCTTGCAGATTATCATTGCAGCTTAGCCAACTCTGCAGAGGCCACTTCATCATCTGACTCCTTGAGCAAAGGTTCAATCTCAGGTACTAAATATCCACTTTCCTCCTTCATATCATATTCTAACCTCTCTTCTTCTCATAAAGATCTCACACTTTCTATTTCTTCTCACAAAGAACCAACATCCTTCAGAGAAGCCATACAACACAGTCAGTGGTGTGATGCTGTGGCTGCTGAAATCAACGCTTTGGAAGATAATAAAACTTGGACACTAACTCACTCGCCTCCCAACAAGCAAGCTGTTGGGTGTAAGTGGGTTTACAAGATAAAATACAAATCAAATGGTTATGTTGAAAGATATAAAGCCTGATTAGTTGCTAAGGGCTATACACAACAAGAGGGGTTGGATTATTTGGAAACTTTTTCCCCAGTTGCCAAGCTAGTTACTGTGAGAGTACTCTTAGTCATTGTTGCATCTAGAAATTGTTCTTTACACCAATTAGATGTCAACACTGCATTCTTGCATGGAGACTTAGATGAGGAAGTCTACATGTCTCTTCCTCCTGGTTTTCATTGCCATTCAAGTGGATCTTCTGCTCAGGGGGAGTTTTTACCATCTATTAAAGCTAATTCAACTAATCCTCAGTTTGTGTGTAAACTAAATAAGTCCTTATATGGACTCAAGTAGGCATCAAGACAGTGGTTCTCAAAGTTCTCCTTTGCATTGATGAGTCATGTTTTTGTTCAATCTTCAACTGATCCAACCTTGTTTACTCGACAGAAAAATAGTTCATTCATTGCATTACTGGTTTATGTAGATGATATCATCATCACCAGTAATGAGGATGCTACAGTAGCTGATTTAAAACAATTTCTTCACTCTCAATTCAAGCTCAAAGACCTTGGACCTTTGAAGTATTTTCTTGGTCTTGAGATTGCTTGATCCACCAAAGGAATTACTGTCTCATAGAGAAAGTATGCACTCGAGATACTTTCTGATTCAGGCTATTTAGCATGCAAGCCTGCTTCATTCCCTATGGATCAAAATCTGAGACTCTCCAAGACAAAAGGAACAACTCTTCCAGATCCACTTTATTATAGAGGATTTGTGGGTCGACTCCTCTATCTAACAATTACAAGACCTGACTTGTCATTTGCTGTTCAAATTCTAAGTTAGTATGTTGCAAATCCCACTGATGTTCATCTGGCAGCTGTTCATCGTGTCCTAAGATATATCAAAAGTAATCCTGGCCAAGGGATATTCTTCCCTTCATCTAGTGATTTGCAACTCAAAGCTTTTTGTGATGCAGACTGGGCTGCATGCAGGGACACTAGAAAATCAATAATTGGTTTTTGTATTTTTCTTAGACATTCACTTGTCTCATGGAAATCCAAGAACTAAAACACAGTCTCTAGATTACTTGGCTGAATATCGTGCTATGTCAACAACTACATGTGAGATTACTTGGCTGCAACACTTACTAAATGACCTGTCTACGCCTCAGCTCAAACCAGCAGTGCTCTTTTGTGACAATGAGGCTACTATTCATATAGCTGCAAACCTAGTTTTCCATGAACGAACAAAACACATTGACATAAATTGTCATATTGTTCAAGAAAAATTACTGGCAGGAACTCTAAAAATATTGCATGTTTCTTCAATTCATCAAGTAGCAGACATTTTGACTAAGCCTCATGGTTTCAGTCTTTTCTCGAATATTCTCTCCAAGATGGGTGTTATTAACATTTACACTCCATCTTGAGGGGGAGTATTAGATTATATAAGTTGAGTCAAAATTATTACACGTGTATAGTAGTTAGTTATGTTAGTTATCCTTCCATATGTGTATAAATAGACCTTAGATTCATGTAAAAATAAAAAAGTTCATTCAATATGATTCAATACATTTTCTCTCCAAGATTCTTTTCCTCTCTATTCTTTCTTGCATTTCATTTCTCTTTTGTTCAATTTGATATTCGTTGTCAGATTTGAATTCTCGGATTTTTTTTGGACCATGCACCAATGCAGATTGTTTTGGAAGCAAAGATGGAGCCGTATGGGTTTCCCTCCTTCAAATTCCGGCATATGTTTTCAAATGATCAATTTTTTAACTGTATTTCTCAGGCTTGGCACAGCGAAGACGGAAGGGGTTCAAAGTTGGAATCTCTATTGATGAAACTCAAACATTTGAAGGTTGCTTTGCATATTTGGAAGAAGAAGGTTTTTGAAAGGACTGATAAACATATTGTAGAGCTTGAGGACCGGATAAGGGGTTTAGAGGAGAGTTTGCAAGCTACTCACTTAGAGGACTTTGAAACTAATCTTGTTGTTTCTTAGGTTGAGCTTTGTGTTTGGCTTGATTGAGAAGAGCAATGATTAGCTCAACAAGCAAAGCAATCTTGGATCCAAAAGGGGAAAGCACATGCTATATTTTTTCATGCTATCAATTGCTGAAATCACCAAGAAGTAAAGGTAATGCATCTCGAAGATGGTTCTAGTCTTACTTCTTTGGAACAGATCCGACAGGGAGCCGTGTGACACTTTCAAAGATTTTTGGAAGCTGTTGTCTCTCATGCAGTACTGAATTTGGTGGGTATGGTGCAAAAGGTGATTCAGCAGGTTGATAATGAGGAATTATGTAAGATTCCTGTGTCCCAAGAAGTTTGTGAGGCCTTGAAGTCTATCCCGATAGATAGTAGCCCAGGTCTTGACCAGTTTGGCTCGGGTTTCTACCGATGTTGTTGGCATATTGTTGGTTATGATGTAGTTGAGGCAGTGGATGAGTTCTTTAGAGGTATGGCTTGATAGAGTTTTGAGAAATACACAGAACTGCACAACGTCAATTTACTGCACTAATTCAATAATGTTCACCTACACTCTTTTACAGTCGTTGGTAATAGCATAAATAAAGATTTACAGGAGTTATTCAAGGCAAGAATCCTAGAATTAAAACTAGCTATTACAGAGTATCAACAAGGAATTAATTGTTTGTTACAATCATGATTTGAGGCTAAGAATCTGGTTCCTCTTTATTTTGCTTGATTTGAGGATTTGCTTGATTTGAGGATGTTTCCTTTATACTCCCCTGCAAGATTGAGCTACCATCGGCCAAGCCAATCTTGGTCCTCAGATTTTCAATTCTTTGGCGTGAGAGAGCTTTGGTGAGGAGATCAGCTAGCTGGTCTTGTGTGTTAACATGATGAACACTGAGAAGTCCCCGCTGAACCAGATCTCGAACGAAATGAAGATCTATCTGAATATGTTTCATTCGAGAGTGTTGTACTGGATTAAAATTGAGTTGTGTTGCCCCCAAATTATCACATAGCAGCTTGGGTTGTCCTCTTAGTGGAAGGCCGAGTTCTTGGAATAAGGAGATAAGCCAAGATGTTTCAGAGGTGGCATTTGCAAGAGCTCGATATTCTGCTTCAGTAGATGAACGTGCTACTGCCCTTTGCTTCTTTGAACTCCAAGAGATGGGATTGACACCAAGAAAACTTATATAGGCTGAAGTTGAGGTTCGATCATCATAGTTGCCAGCCCAATCCGCATCGGAGTATTAGTTAGTTCAAGGCTGGATTTTTTTCTTATATGAATGCCATGGAAAATGGTCTGCTTGAGATAGCGAAGAAGTCGCTTTGCAACTGTCCAATGTGTCATAGTTGGTTTGTGCATAAATTGTGAAAGTTTATTCATGGAGAGCGAGATATATGGGTGGGTTAAGGACAGGTATTGCAAGGCACCAATGACACTTCTGAACTCAGTACTGTTAGTAGAGGTTGTTCCATCAATTAATTTCAGAGATGTGCTGGTTGACAGTGGAGTTGAGATGTCTTTAGCTCCATCCATATTGGTTTTGGACAGTAGGTCTTGAATGTACTTATGTTGAGACAAGAAAAGTCCAGATTGAGTTGAAATAAGTTCCATGCCCAAGAAGAAATAAAGCTGTCCCATGTCCTTTAAAGGAGAACCGATTACCAAGTTGTGCAATGATTTTAGCCACAAAACGTGTATCATTACCAGTAATTACCAAATCATCCACATAAACTAGTAAGTAGCATATAGTGGAATTCTGACTGTAGATAAAAAGGGATGAGTCTGACTTGGAGTTATGAAAACCAAGGCCCATGATTGCTAATTTCAGAGCTGAATACCAGGCTCTAGGAGCCTGTTTGAGGCCATAGATAGCCTTTCTTAATCTGCACACATGATTCGGTTTGGTAACATCTTTAAATCCTGGTGGTTGTACCATGTAAACATTTTCAGTTAACTGGCCATGCAAAAAAGCATTGTTTACGTCTAATTGTCTCAAGGACCATCCTTACATTACAGCCACTGTCAAAACAGTTCTAATAGTAGCAGGTTTTACCACTGGGCTAAATGTTTATTTGTAGTCTGGCCCTTCTCGTTGATTAAACCCTTTTGCAACAAGCCTCGCTTTAAAGCGATCAACCGTCCCATCTGAGTTTCGTTTGACACGAAAAACCCATTTACACCCCACTAGTTTGCAATTTGGGGGTGGGGAAACAAGGTCCCATGTCCCATGCCACATAAGGGCAGTAAGTTCATTTGACATAGCTTGTCTCCAGTGAGATTCATGGAGTGCTTGTCCCACACAGGTAGGTTCAATGGTTGGTGGAAGAGGGTGCTTTGTCACGGAATTGAACTGCTTGGGTTTGTGAATATTGTTCATGGACCGAGTTGTCATTGTGTGGGTTCGGCAGTGGATGTCGATATTTGAGACCAAGTGAGAGTCATCATGCATGGTTGTGGGTTGAGTGGCTTGAGTAGTGTGTGAATCGGAGTGAGAAAGTGCATGCTCAGCCGATTGGGAAGAATTAGGGCAAACAGGGGAAAAATGCACATCATGAAAAGTGGAGGAAGGAGAAAAGGATTGGTTACCTGAAGGTGATGCAAAAACGGCGTTGCCTCCCGTTGTCACTGGTGGTGGTTTCGGCAGAAACGGTATTGTGATGGGTGGCCTCTTTGTCGCAGTCGAAGGAGATGGTGAGGAGAGCTATGTTTCGGCTGAAGGAAATGAAGGATGGGTTTGACTTTCGTCAAACATGACATGCCGAGAGATGTAAAGTTTTTGGGCTTTCGGGTCAAGACACTTATACGCATTTTGGGTGGAAGAATAGCCTAGAAATAAACACGGAATGGCTTTGGGCTGTAGCTTGTTGGTGTTGTAGGGCTTTGTATAAGGATAATAGAGGCACCTGAACTTCTTAAGTTTGAGGTAATTGGGGGACTGATGAAATAGGGCCTCAAATGGAGATTTATTATTGAGAAGAGGTGTGGGCTGTCTGTTGATAAGATACGTTGCAGTAGAAAATGCATGGGGCCAATATGCTAATGATAAGGATGCATCAGTTAAAAGGGTAAGGCCCGTTTCTACCAAATGACGATGACGACGCTCGAATACACCATTTTGTTGTGATGTATGAGGTGCGGTGGTGTAATGGCTTATTCCATGGATGGAAAGATAATTTTTTAAGGCTACAAATTCACCATCATTATCCGAGTAAAGACTTTTGATTTTGGATTGAAATCGATTTTCAACAAGATGTTTGAATTGTGGAAAAATCGCACTAACTCCAGATTTGGTTTCCATAGGATAGAACCAAATGTATTTTGTGAAGTGATCAACCAAAATTAAATAGTATCGTGATCCGTCAATGCCAATAGTGTTTGACGGGCCCCAAACATCAGTGTAAATTAAATCAAGGGGTGCATGACTTTGAAGACTATTGGACTGAGATGGTTGTTTGTGCGCTTTATTGATAGAACAAGAAATACAAAGATGAGAACTATGTTCTTGTTGAATTATTGGAAGAGAAAAATGTTTAACAAGATGATGAACGATTTTTTGAGATGGATGTCCAATACGTTTGTGCCACCCATCTATAGAGGTCCGTTCATGCACATTGGCAACCATTTTCGGGGAAGCTTTCACCAGTGAGTCCGGGAATGTGTAGACACCATTTTCACATTCACCTTTTAGTAGAACCGTCCCCGTGGTCTGATCCTTTACAAGAAAAAGCAAAGGATGAAATTCAACAAGAACATTATTTTGGGAGGTAAAATGATGTACTGAAATGAGATTTTTTCGAATATTAGGAACACAAAGAGTGTCATTTAAATGAAAGGTGCATGTGGGTGAATTGAGACCTAGTGAACCAATATGTGAGACATGCAAACCTGAACCGTCACCTGTGACAACTTCATCGGTGCTGTCGTATTCATAGTGAACCAATAAATTTCCCAAGTCACCAGTAATGTTGTGCAAAGCTCCTGAATCAATAAGCCAAGTGGTGTTCTTTGCAGGAGAAGTAGACACATAATTGGCAGTATGCCCAGCATGGGGCAGGCGTGGGCAATGCTTTGCCGTGTGACCCAGTTCATCACATATTTGGCATTTTGGAGTATACCTGCGCTGACCATTTGACTTGGTATTTTTTTATTGTCTTTCGACTTGCCAGACGAGGACCCATTTTTGGAAAATCCATTGTCACGACCAGACCCATTTTTGTAGAAGCCCTTGGAGTTATGGCCGTTAGAGGAAGACCCAGAGTGTCGATTGGAGTAGTTTGCCGACGCAATCAGCTGCTAAGTGGTGGCGTCAAGATGACGAAGATATGCATCATGTCCAACGAGGAGATCATACAGTTCCTCGAACAGTAATGGCTTTTCCCGAGCACGAATGGGTGCTGCGATTTCACGAAAATCGCTTCCCAGTCCGTTGAGGATGTACAGAGTTAAATCATTTGCGGAAATGGGACGATCAATGAGGGATATCTTGTCGGCAAGGGCTTTGACTGTGTGCAGGTATTCCTAAACTGATTGATTTCCTTTCTTGATCATAGTAAGCTCTTCTTTCAATTGCATTGCCCGAGTACAGGATTTGCTTGCGATTTGCTTGCATACAGAGTATGCAATTTGATCCATGCATCATGAGAGGTCTTTGCAACGGAAATAAAGGGAGTTATTGTGGTGCTAGTGGAGGCAAAAATGGCACTAAAGATAAGTTTATCTTGTCTTACCCAGTGAGTTTTTTGAAGATTGGAAATGGAGGGATCGGTGGTAGGGGGCCATGGATTGTCACCAGTGACATAATCAAGGAGATTATATCCAATGAGGAGAGCTTCAAACTGGGCACGCCATTGAGGGAAGGTTGAGGGTGTAAGTTTTTCATTTATTTGGGCAGTGATATTGAGTGTAAAGAGAGGCATTTATGTGGGGGATGGTGGATTTGAGACTGGGTTGCGGGTGTTTTCAGAGTTTGGGATCTAGTTCTCGTGAGGGGATGGCTCGGATGATACCATGATAGAGTTTTGAGAAATACACAGAATTGCACAACGTCAATTTACTGCACTAATTCAATAATGTTCACCTACACTCTTTTACGTCGTTGGTAATAACATAAATAAAGATTTACAGGAGTTATTCAAGGCAAGAATCCTAAAATTAAAACTAGCTATTACAGAGAATCAACAGGGAATTAATTGTTTGTTACAATCATGATTTGAGGCTAAGAATCTGGTTCCTCTTTATTTTGCTTGATTTGAGGATTTGCTTGATTTGAGGATGTTTCCTTTATATGGCTTTCGCCTGATTTTATACTGCTTCCTTTTTGGTTTTGATTCTGAAAGTGGCCAATCCAATAAGTTTTGATAAGTTTAGGCCAATAAGCTTATGTTCTATGTTTTATAAGCTATGCAACAAGATTTTGGTTAAACGACTTGCACCGTTGTTAACCAAAATTGTTTCTCCCAAACAAGGCGCATTCATCCCGGGCCGATGTAGAACATAAGTTTGACGCAAGAAATAATTCATTCTATTAGTAGGCCAATTTATGATGGAAATGTAGTTATAAAGATTGACATGGCAATGGCTTATGATAGTGTTGATTGGGAATTTCTTTTGCTTGTTTTGCGGTTATTTGGCTTCTCATAATTCTTTTGCTTGCTTATTTGAAAATGCATTACTATGCCTTGGTATTCTGTGGCCATGAATGTTATACCTATAGGTTTTTTTAAAGGAGGGTATGGTTTACGACAAGGAGATCCTCTTTCACCTTATTTGCTTATTTTAGTAGAAGAGATTTTTACTAGAATGATTAAAAAATGGGTGGAGTTGGGTAAAATTGTTCCTTTTTATCATCCAAGAGGTACTCTTATTGTTTCACATCTTCTTTACACTGATGATATTGTGCCCTTTTCTAATGGTGGTAAGGCGTCTTTACGGTCTATTATGAATGTCTTGAAAGTCTATGATGAGTGGTCAGGCCAAGTGGTGAATAAGAGAAAATCCTCCATTTTATTCTCAAAACACATTACTCCAGCTCATAGGCGTATGTTGCTTCAGGTCAAGGGATTCATGGAAGGGCGGAAACATCTAGTGGAGCTCGGCTTTAATAAAACATGTCTTGCTGAGTATTCTTGTGCATTGCTTATCTATAATGCAGACTCCGCAATCGGTTATTCAAAAAATTCAAAAGCTTATGAGTAATTTCTTTTGGGGAACAACAGATGGAAAGCCTAAGAGGAAATGGTGCTCTTGGGATGTTATTTGTAAGCCAGTTTTGGAAGGTGGCCTGTGCGTACGTAATTTATGTGAGGTGAAAATTCATCGCATATGAAGCTTGCATGGAATTTTCTCCAAGGCACATCGTTATGGTTGATTTTTTTTCATAGTAAATAAGTTGGTAATCAACATATTATATGGTTAATCCTCTAAAAGGGTCAAAGTTTTGGAAGCTGATTTTGAAGCAGGTTCCATTCACTACAACATAAACGTTATTTTGGGACGAAAAATTTCGTCCCAAATTGTAGCTTTTTTCCCAAAAAATATTTTGTGACGAAAAAAAATCGACCCAAGGTCGTCCCAACATCACTGTTTTAGAAGGTATTTTGGGACGAAAATCACCATTTCATCCCAGAAAATATATTTAGGGACGATTTTGAAATTGACCGTTCGAACGGGCTAGTTATTTGTCACGGTTCAATTTCATTCCTGAATGACGTTCGAATGGCAATACATTGTGCGTTCAAACGAAATTACATTGGTTGAACGGTTATGAAAACACGTTCAAACGATCCCAAATTTTTTTTAACGCTCGAACGGTACAAAATAGATTTACGTTCGAACATTAAAAGAAGAGATCGAACGGTAAATAGATCGAACGGTGTTGAGTTATGTTCGAACGGTACGCTAATGAATTGCGTTCGAACATTTTTTGACCAATCTGGTTTCGTTCGAACGGCTATATCAATAATGTTCGAATGTTACATGGTCGTTTGAACGAAAACTATTTTATTAAAATTCAGTAATAATAAAAAGCCAATTTGATATTCATAAGATTTGAAAAACATACATTAGAAACAATTTAATACTCACGAAAGTTTTATAATAAGTGCGAACTAATAAATAACCACGAGACTAACATTGTTCGTACATAATTAGATAATGTTATAATCTATATGTAAAAAACAATCAGTTGCTTGGAGGCCTATACTGTTGCATAAGCTGCTGCATTTGGAGTTGCATTTCTCTCCTGAACTGTTCTTGTTATTCTTCTTGTTGTTTGAGGTGCGCCTCCATCTCTCCTTGTTTCGCCAATTGAGCCTCTAACTCATGCTGCCTTGCAACCAATTCTTCGATTCTGCGATTCGAATTCTCTTGCACTATAGAGGCCGCAGAAGCAGACCCGGAAGAAGAGGAAGAGGGGGAATGTTTGACACAGCGACCCAAACCCCTCAAATATCCTGAATGTTGACCCAGAACTTGTGTGAAAATCTCAACTTCATTTGTTGAGGAGTTTTGATCTGACACAGATTCAGCACGTATGGCAACCATTTTATCCTACACATAAGATAAATAGTTAATATCATCATAAATATTCTAATATATTTATTTAGAACAATTTATAATACTTACATAATTCTCACGGGCATCAGGATGACTCCACTCTCCATTACGATTAGTATGTGATGTAGCATATAATTTTGTCAGATCATAATTGGCATCTGAATCTTGCTATAATAAATATTTGTTAAGATATAAAGTCATTAGGATTCATATATTCAGTTAACTATATACAAATAAAAAAAAATAGCAATACCAATTTCTTAGAGAGGCAGTGGAAAGATCTTGAGCCTACATGATGAGTAATCTTCAGTTTCGATCTATTTGTTTTGTTTATAGAACTTCGCTCCTACATAGGAATTGAAAATATTAGAAAGTGAAATTAAAAATAGGATGACTAAAATAATTAATATAATTATACCTTATATGATGGATCCTCAAACATGTCACAAAGTTTTTCCCAATCAGAAGGTTTGACATCTTGAAAAGGATGTTGGCGTGCATCTTCCATATTCTCGAACTTATTATAGTGCTCATGACACCTCGCCTTATATTTGTGGAATGCATTACTCATAAGCTCTTCCACAGTCTTACGCTCCTCTCTCCGACCAAAATTTAATTCGAAATCATCCTGTAAAAAAAAATTTAGACAAACATTTTATCATTTATAATATTCTAACTTTAAGTAAAATAAAAAAATTTACCAACTCACTATCTGTTTTTAACATTACCAATCAACGCTTCTTGATAAGCTCTTTAACATCTTGGGGGACTTTCTTCCATGAACTTGTTGCCAAAGGTGCATAAGTTCGTGTAAGAGCACCCACATACGATGCAAGCCAAGCTACTGGTTGTCCTTCGCCTCCGGTATGTTCGTCAAGAATGTTAACCTTGATTTTACCCACCTTACGATATTTTTCCAACATCACGCCTCTCGTAGTGTCTCGACCTTGACGAGATTGTACTGTGAAGTCATCATGATATATAACATTGTAATCAATTTTCTATTATAACCTTAATTAATAACTTTTATGACTATTAGAATTTTACCTTGTTCTGTAAAGTCAATCTCTAATGGTGAGTCTGAAGGAGAGCTAGGAATAGGTGGAGATGGGTTGCGAACTTCCTTTCTCTTCGGAGGCATAATTTCAAAAAACTGATATAATATTCATTAAGTAAAATAGTGCTCATCATCACGTAATGTGAAAACATAATTCATCAATCACTATCTGTATTAGTATCATTTGACAATTCAGTCTCATCATCTGTAGATACTTCAGATGAATCAACATTTTGCTCAAGTGTCGCATCAACAATTTTAGCCTCAATATCTTCTCTATTCAATGGAATCATCTCATACTGGCTCAAATCCACAAACAAATTAAAGACGGGCTGACTCTCTTGGTATGCTTCTTGAGTAGAGGCATCATCTTTTTCTTCATCTCGCCCTTCTGCCTGAGGGATAACATCATATATATTTCTTAGAGAATATTTTTGTACTACTCGTCATTGATTTCCTAACTTCGGGTCATCTAAGTAGAATACTTGAGATACTTGAGAAGCTAAAATAAATGGATCATCCTCGTACCATTTTCTTGATGTATTAATACTCAAAAAATATTCATCATCACGGACTCCAGTTCGAGGATTGCTTAAATCCCACCAATCACACTTAAACAGATACACTGCAAGCTCTCCCAAATATTTCATTCCAATTATATCAATATTTTCTCCATCATGACTTCCCTCAACTAGGACACCACTATTTTGTGTTTTCCTATAATGATCTCGATCTATTGTGTGATACCTACTTCCCCAAGAAATACATGCAGAATATCTTGTAGCGCATCTCGATGGGCCACTCGCTAATGCATACAGTTCATCTAATATATCGTTTGGATTATTGGCATGCATTTGTACAACCTACATATTAAGTAAAGCTTCTATTATATCAATAAAAAAACAATCAATATTTTCTGATGTATTGAATGAGTGTCGCATATGTAATGTCATTACCCGTTGTTCAAACCATCTCGGGAACTCCTCTTCATGTTTCTGGTCTATATCATTTACTCCTAGTTCCTTGAGCATGTTAATATGATCACTGAAATTGATGATTACCACATGTATTTTATATTCTTAGAATTTTGCGAAAGTAAATGAGCGAATATTAAATTAAGAAAAGATTAGTACTTACTTCAAGTAATTCTCTATCTCAGGGCAATTGTTCAGCACGTACCACTGATATTTCTCAAACTCTCTTCCACATAGGTCATAACCACACACTGTGTCACACGTCTGCAATAGAGATAGGAAGGACTAAAGTCATAGCAAGCTTGGTTTGAGTAATAAGAATCAGTAGTTGAGTTTATTTGCTTGAGTCTTGTTGAGTCGGGCCTTGGCTCATTTATTGTTAGTTGTATTTTGATTGTGGCTTTATGTTACCGTTGGAGTAAGTGGCCTGTGGCCCAAGAGAGAAGTCATATATGTAGTAGAATGAGGGACTTGTAAGGGAATCGAGAATCATTGATGAAAATATTTTCCTATTATCTTTTCTCTTGGAAGCTAGGTCAACCTCGAATCTGACCATTTTCTTTACATTTTCTCTCATATTTTCTAGTTATCCAAACACTACCTATCAGGTGTGTTACAAGTGGTATCCTGAGCCAGTCTTTCCTTGGCATTGGCTTCATCAATCTGTGAAAATGGAAAAACTTATCTCATACTTGCTCAATATCAAAGACCAACTGGAACAGAGTCTTCAACGCTTCGACGTTATCCAGCAACATTTGAATGATTTGCGGGATAGTCACAATAAAATGCATGAAGTATTTAATCAGCATCTGAACGAATTTGAGCAAGGTTTTGTAAATTTGCAACACCAAATCTACGCTCTGTAAGAAGAGAAGAAATGTGCAGCAACTCTAGAAGAAAAAGAGCTGGTCAATCCAGATCAGATTCCCCTTTCTCTTGTTTCCATAAATCCCGTTAGACATCGAAAACCATTTTCTCCATTCTCAGATCTTCCCCTCCGAATCTCATGTATTTCCCTTCTTCTCAGAAATTATTTTCCCTTGTCTTCATTTCTTTCGGTATTTACTAGCAACCACTACTCTCTAATTGAAATAAAGCAAGGCCTAGCTATCAGATGGGAGTTTGATCTCGGGGGCATATATTTTCAATGTCTCGACTCCCCTCCCCATCCAAGTCAGTTCAAAGATAAAAAGGGCATCTCGCCCAACAAACAGCACCTCGTCTTCAATGGAAGGCCGCTCAAGAATGGAAAAACCACTCTCTCTCTGTGTGCCCAACTCAGGATTTCCTTCAGGTCGAAGCTCGGGGCTCTCTCAGCCTTCATTTTCTTCAATCGTAGAGATGGCCTTTTCACTTTAAGGGCCTGGAATGCCCAGAAAGCTGGGGCTTCGGCAGTTCTTGTCACATTTCACATTGAGGAAGTAGTGACAACCATGGACACTCCTCCCGTCTTCACCTCCTGTAGTGTCGACAACATCAACCAGATATGGGAGCACTCGTCCTCTCTCTCTCCATCTACTACTTGGACCTGCAAGGTAGTTCTAGAAGACATGCAGAAGCGCTTGAAAGAGCTGGAGGGGTCCAAGTTTGTTAATGATTCCGATGAAATTCGGGTTAGCAGCAACGAAGATGGGGTTCGAGGTGCTTGGGTTGCTGCGAGTATTGTAGAAGCAGTGGTTTACAAAGCCCATGAGGACTTCATTTCACTCGTTGGTCTGCTTCCCAAGGGTGTCGTGGGCTACAAACTGGACCAAGCCTCCAGAAGATTCTACGCCTATTTGAAAGGCTCGTGCGGTTACTCACTCGAGGGGTCGTATGAATTGAAATACAAGTCCACCATCAAGCCTTTTGATAGAGGAAGGGGAATGAAGAAGAGGCTCTCGAGCCTGATTGGTAAGCACATTTCCCATGTCACCATTTTCAGTTTCTGTCACAATTCATGTGCGCACACTTTGGAAAGTAATTTCGAGATATATAAGGTCTTGTATACTTTGTTCGTAAGCTGCGGTGAAGGAGAATGGAGAACTTGTATGGGGTTGCAAGTTTCAGTAGATACAAACCTTGACCCTCAACTACTTGATTTTTTGCCACTTAAAGTAATTTTCAAGCCTTTTGATAGAGGAAGGGAGCATATCTCTGACTTGAGGCCATATTTCCAAGTGGCTACACAAAGTTGTGTGGTCAAAAACTGGGATGCAAATACAGGGGAGGTGAGAAATAAGCTTAGGGATCTCATGTGTGACTTGGGACCTTCTTTTATTAAAGCTGGCCAAGTTGCTTTCAACCTTATAGAAGAGGAATTGGACCAACCGCTTGAAACTATGTCCTTAAAGCATAATAACATGGCTCGGGCTGAGCTAATTTTCCCTCTTATTTGTGAGCTTGATATAAGAGCTTACCATAAGCTTTCAGATGCTGCAATTCATTCAACAACAAATTCAAGGCCTCGGTTGGATTCTATAGACAAGTGCAAGTGCTCATGCGTTAGTGAGGAAACTCTACTTGAGATACCCCTCACTTGTACTAATTTCCATTTTACTAATGCTTCATATTGCTCAAATATCTCACTCGGGATTGTTAGACTGCCAATATTGACTGTTAGTGAGCTCCACAGCTGGGAGGATATCACTTCAACTTTAATGGCATCAATATCTCAGAGTTACATGTGGGAAGTCTTGAGTGATAAGGGTGTGGTTGAATTAGCCCTTGGGTGTGGATAATCATTAAAATCTCTTGGTGTGGCAGCTTGTGCAAAAATAGCAGACATCTCACTGGAAACAATGGGGTCGCATTGCAAATCTTTGGAGACTCTATCGTTGGATTCAGAGTACATGAGCAACAAGGGGTTACTTGTTGTGGCCAAGGGATATAATATCAAAACTATGGGACTAGGGTATTCAGCAACACCAATTGATGGGGTTATTATTGTGAAGCGTGAAGTGGCTGTTGGTATAAAGAAAATTCTTGTTTTTGACCCAGGTGGTGGGTCAATCGTGGGAAAAATATCGCACCTTGTGGACAAGGTGCTTCTATGGGGGATGGTTTGTCACACGTCTGCAATAGAGATAGGAAGGACTAAAGTCATAGCAGGCTTGGTTTGAGTAATAAGAATCAGTAGTTGAGTTTATTTGCTTGAGTCTTGTTGAGTCGGGCCTTGGCTCATTTATTGTTAGTTATATTTTGATTGTGGCTTTATGTTACCGTTGGAGTAAGTGGCCTGTGGCCCAAGAGAGAAGTCATATATGTAGTAGAATGAGGGACTTGTAAGGGAATAGAGAATCATTGATGAAAATATTTTCCTATTATCTTTTCTCTTTGAGGCTAGGTCAACCTCGAATCTGACCATTTTCTTTACATTTTCTCTCATATTTTCTAGTTATCCAAACACTACCTATCAGGTGTGTTACACACTGCACCAAGTGGACATACTTGTTGGGAAAACAAGGAAAACACATTTCGTTGTCTTGCTCTGTCAACGTCAAAGTTTCTTTCTGGCCGATCAAACCTAGTGTCAACTCCGTGGAAATATTTGGAACAGAAGGTATGCCACCTTATATCGGGTAGTTGGTCCTATCCCATTCGGAATTGTAAGATCATAGTCGCAAACCTATCCTCTATAATCTGTCACGCCCAACAAAATTTTGGCAGCATCTCCCCATAGTTCTCCAAATATGCTCGTCTAGTTGTGTGCACCGACGTTTAACACGTCCATACACCATCACCATCATGCATATCTGGAGAACAAGGGATGAATGAATCTACCAAAATCTTAATGCTGGACGTATAACGGATATAGATTGATAGTTTGCGAGAATGATCTTACAATTTCAAACTGTCCACTCTGGACAATTCAAGAGTTATCAATCTTTCAATTCATCCAGATTGATAACTCTCGAACGGGTCTAAGGTTTATTTTGATGAACAAGCAATACAAGATATGCTAACATGTATCCTACAAACAATGCAAGAAATGCTAATTAAAAGTCAATTGATTAAATTAAATAGTTAGTAAACAAATATTATTAAATCTTAACTACTTGTATTTTAATTCCAAACCTTAAATTTATTAATTTAAATAGTTAGTATTTAAGTATTATTAAATCTAGAATATTTGTATTGTAATTCCAAACTTTAATTTTATTAATTTAAATAGTTACTATTTAAATATTATTAAATCTTAACTATTTGTATTGTAATTCCAAACTTTAATTTTATTAATTTAAATAGTCACTATTTAAATATTATTAAATCTTAACTATTTGTATTTTAATTCCAAACTTTAAATTTATTAATTTAAATTTAAAGTATTTAAGTATTATTAAATCTAGAATATTTGTATTTAAGTATTATTAATTCTTAACTATTTGTATTTTAATTAACCTTCAATTCATTAATGGAGAATATTAAGTATTTAAGTAATATTAAATCTTAATTATTTGTATTTTTTTAAAATTCAGTTGATTAATTTAAATTTTATGTATATGTTCGATTATAAACTCTTAATTATTTGACAATTAAACTAAATTCATATATTTAACATTTTAACACTGACCAACATAACGTTCAAACGGTTAACTTGACCGTTCGAACATATGACGCACGTTCGAACGGTAAATGTGTACCATTCGAACGGGTCTGGAATAGATTCCAGTCGTCTTCAACCTCCGAAAACCCCAACATATATTAAACTCATTACATCAAACGAAAGCACACAATATCACAAATTCAGTGCAGCAAACGAAAACACTTATATTCAAACCAAAATGAGTCAAAGATAGCATAAATACCTGATTTTGATAGATGAAATTGCAAGAGTATACGTAATGCCCAAAACCTTGAAAAAGCTCTTCAAAAAAAGTACAAATAACCCCTTAATCTGAAAATATACGAGATGGATGAATGCAAAAAATATTTGAGGGCTGGATTGAGAGAGAATGGCGCTGGTTATATGGGAAATGAACTGGGAGTGATTTTGGGAGCGGTGAGACGAGCGCGAGATTGTGAGATTCTGTGGTCTAAATGTAGAACATTTGCGTTCGAACGGTAACTTACTAACCGTTCGAACATGAAATTATTTTGCGGGAAAGTTTTCCCCCGTGATTTTAACGTTCGAACGTGAAATATTTCGTTTGAACGTTAATATCTCGGGTAAAAAACGTTTGAACGCATAATAGTACGCGTTCGAACGATACTCAAACTCAAATTTTTATTCGATTAAAAATTGGATTTGCATATCTTTATTACTATATATGTTAATATGTTAATATTTTTTAAGAATTATTTTTAAAAAATGCATATCTTATTCACTGCAGAGTCTCTTTACTATACGATTGTTTAGTTTGATTTAAAAAACAATTGGCACACGATTGTTTAGTTTAATTTAATGAACAACTTGACATCAATAGCTATAATATATATGCTTGATTATATATTATGATCAAATATTACTATATATGTTAATATGTTAATATATCCTAATATATATAACATATATACTATCATATAATATAATGTCATCTATAGTGCTAGAATAGAGAGTGTTAGTTAATTAGCTTATAACTAAAATATAATTAGCTTAATATACTAAACAACTCATAACATGCATATAACATATAATACTATTATATGTTACCTAATATTATTATATAGAGAACTCTATATATATTATACTACATCATATTCCCAATACTATATATAAGTTAATATAATATAATATAATATTATTACCTAAATGAAAATATACTATATACTATATTATAAATAATAAATATAGTAATAATGAAAAATTATTACTATAATAAACAAATCTTTTAATAATAACCGTAATTGGCAATAAATTACAATTAATATGTTCGAACGGTATTAACTTACCGTTCGAACGGTATTGCATATATAAATTACCCCGGACGTCATTTTCACGGAAGCCAAACGTGTGCATTACGTGGTTCTCCGCCGTTAACCGTCGATCTCTGCCGTTCAACGCCGTCTTCTCCGACGTAAACAGTACCCACTCGAAGCCAATCGATCTAGGCACCGGTATTCTTCTTTTTCAAAGCATTTTACCGTTTAGATTTAGGTTTTGATGGATTATTTGTTTGAATTAGGATAAACTCATTTTTCCATCAATACTCACCGTAGATTTGCTTTAATCCTTTGTATGAATGTTTATTTAGCTTTGCATTTGATTTATTTGGGTGAAAAATCCATGGAATCAAAGGATTCCATGGATTTCAATGGCTGAGTCGACTCGGCCTGGAATCCGAATCGATTCAGAAAGCGTTCGAACGATATTCACTAACCGGTTGAACGTTTGGTTGGGCGTTCAAACGTTCATCCAACCGTTCGACCGTTAATCAAAACCGTTCGAACGGTGTTTGAATGTTTGAACGTTGTTTGAGATGTTCAAATGTTTGGGCCAAGTAGTAACCCGTTCGACCGTTCATTTAGACGTTTGAACATTAGATAGACTGTTCGACCTATATGTTGGGTGTTTGAACGGTAAACGTTAAACATTCGAACGTTGTTTTACACGTTCAAAGGTACAGTTTTACCGTTCGATTACTATTCCATAAGTTCGAACGGTATAAACTCATTTTAGTAATATTTGTTAATTGTTTTTTTTCCATATTATAGTTCCAATCAATTTTAATTAAAAATAATTTCTATATTATAATACAATTAATGTCATAATTTAAAAATATAAAATTTAATATTAATATTTCTATTAATATTAATCACATTAATATTAAATAAAGTGATATTATTTATTAAAAGTTATTTTGTTCACAATGTCTCACTTTATTAAATTGCTATTCCTTGATGTATACTGTGAATAGTTATTTAATGTATTTTTATTGTTAATATTGTGTATCTAATTTTTAATTGTAAATTTCAGGTTGATTATAATGTCTTCTTCTAGGGCGGGACGTAAGCGACGCAATCTTGGTGAGACTAGTAGTGGTCCAGTCAGGGAGATGACTGTTTCACTGGAGCGACCAGTGAAGATTTCTGATTTCCAGAGTCTTGTCTGGGAGGGTCATTCACTACCAGCAGTCTTCAGCGATCGTGGTTGGGGACCTATCCTATACGCACGAGAGGAAGCATGGGAGACAGTCTCCTATATTGATATTGTTGCTAAGTTCTATAGAGAGCTCGATAGTGCCAGCCTCGATGACGGAGGGGCCTACAGGATATCCATCCGAGGAGTACCTGTTGTATTTTCACGGGTACTACTTGCTGAGCATCTCAGTATTCCTATGTTGCCAGATGCATATCCGAATGTGGTGTCTAGAGAGTCTGATCCTTCAGCTAAGGCGAAGACAGCTGAGGAGGAGGCATCAGTTTATACTGATGAGGTTGATACCCTTGCTGATCATGAGGTGAGGGATTTGGTTGTTGGTCCAGATGCTCCACTGTATGACGGGATGAAGAGCATCAAACAGGCAGATTTATCCTCTTTCTTCAAGATTTTGAATTTGATAATTGCCAACAACATTGACCCTCGGCAGCACAAGATAGAGGTTGGCATTGATCGGACGATATTTATGATACGGGTCGCTCGTGGCATTCCTATCGACTTGGTGGGGTATATATTCGATAGGATTCGATCAGAGTCTCGGTACATTTCGGTGGATATACTGCCATTTGGGATCCTGATCACCTGATTTTTACTGTTTGCTGGTGTTGTGCCTGATGTTGCCGAGCGTAAACGAGAGCTGATGGGACCGATAAACAGCACCACCCTCTCACGCAGCACGGGACACTCGAGACTGCGTCTTCGTGGACATGTTCCAGATCAGGTTGATCCTCAGAGAGATGCAGAGCCGGGAGATCATGGAGTATCAGCTGCTGGGACATCCACACAGGCCGAGGCATCAGTAAACAATGTTACTCGTGAGGAGATGGACGAGATTGTGTGTACAGCGATAAGCGAACAGACATCAGCGGTGATTGATGCCATGTCTGCGACTTAGGTCACCATCTGTACTCGACTGACACAAATAGAGGAACGTATAGCTGCAGTCGAGGAAGTGTGCAAAGACTTGGGTCTTAATTAGTACATTCTATTGTTGTTTTTTTTATTTAGTTTTTGTTTTAAGTATGGACAAATTTTGTATTTTGTAAATTCAATATTTAACTATGAAATAGTATTATTTTATATTTTCTAAACTAATTATTAATTTATATTATTCCTATTATTTAATTAACCAATTTCTTATATTTACTAGTTAATATAAATATAATTCTGCAAAAAAATAAAAAAATAAAAAATTGGTTACCCCTGGTCACCGCTCGAACGATAAAAAATAAAAAATTAACGTTCGAACGATAAAATTAGTTTCCCTCTAAAAAAATTTTACTTAACGTGCCAAAATTACGTTCGAACAATAAAATTTATACGTTCGAATGGTATACATTTAGTGTTTGAACGTTTAACTAATTTGAGACAAAATATTTCGTCCCTAACTAGACCGTTCGAACGCATTTGAACGGTCTGGACTATCCATCATTTTTTGGGAACGTTCCCAAATCTAACTTTTTGGGACGATTTTCATTTCGTCCCAAACCAAAATCGTCCCAAAATCAATTTTTTGTTGTAGTGATTTATCCAAGAGAACACGGAATGGAAAGTGAAAGACGACACGGTTTCTTTTTTGCATGACCGATGGTTTGGCTTTGAGCCTCTTTGTAAACAGAAACAAGTGACGGAATTGCCATGCTTGAAGTTAGCAGATTGTAAGTCTGTAATGGGATGGAATGTTGACCTATTTACTCGGCTTGTGGGGCACGAAAAAATAGAGGAGTTGATCGAGCAGTTGGGGAGTGTAAAAACTAGTAGATCTGTTAATCTGGTTGCCAAATTCTAATGGGAAGTTTACTACATGCAGTGCTTAGAATTGCATAAGAATTGAAGGGCATGTGTTTCCTTGGGCAAAATGGGTTTGGAATCCGGCTCTTCCAAGGAAAATTTCAGTTACTATGTGGAAAGCAATGCATGAGTGTCTTCCTCTGGATGATCGTGTTAGGAGGATCGGTATCCCGTTAGTGTCAAGCTGTGGTTGTTGCTCTTTCCGGGCTTGTGAAGATATAGATCATATATTTGCCAAAGGTGACTTTGCGGAAGAACTATGGCGGATGTGTTCCTTACTACTTGAAGTACCGAGTTTGGAAGGTAGACCATGGAAGGATAGCGTTGCTTGTTGGCATAGAAGAGCAAGGAATTCATCTTGTAGTGGAGAGCTATTTGGCTTGTTGCCGTCGATCCTAGCATGGTGCTTATGGGGGTGTAGATGCAAGGCGAGAATGGAGGGGGTGGCTGAATCTGTGCAGTCGGTTTGGTGCTCCATACGGTTTTGGATTTCTTGGGCAACTATGAAACTAATGGCAGCTAAAAGTTTCAGCAGACGAGATGAAGATGTTTTACATTGCTTAAACTTGCCTTTTCCTCCAGCACGTAAGATATATAGTTGCATCTATGGTCCAGTGGAAGCCTCCTAAGGAGGGATCGGTGAAGCTAAACGTCGATGGGTGTTCCTTAGGTAATCCAGGTGCTACCGGGGCAGGAGGGGTTATAAGAAATTCATGTGGTGATTTCATAAGTGGTTTTGCAGTCTCTTTAGGCCATCACTCGAATAATTATGCAAAATTATTGGGTTTATTGCATGGTCTACAGCACATTGGCCGGTTGGTTTTTACTAATATTGATATTGAGCTTGATTCTTTGCTTGTTATTCACTAGCTTAAGAATAAAAGATGTGGTCTTTGGTATATGGAAGATTTTTTAGAGGAAATTCAAAGGCACTTAGATGGGCTTAATTTCTCCTATTCTCATTCTTTCAAAGAGGCTAATTCGGTAGCGGACGGCCTAGCAAAACATGGATAATATATAGACTAATACTCTTCAACACCCTTCATTCCTCGAAGAAGACTTGTATTTGATTACGACGAATATAGCTGGGAAAGAAGACTATGGAGATAATACTAACAGACTTTTTGGGGGCTCCATGTTTCTCGACAACGAAATTAAATACTACTTTATTACATAATCATAAAGGAAAAATATATATCCTTTTTTTTTATACGTCTCATACAAAACAAAATACAATAAACAACAAATCTATGAATAGCTCTTAATGTGGCATCTCAGCCAAGTACTTAATAATTTAATTTAATTATACAATTGGGTGTATTCCCTTGAATTTTGTGTAGTTACCGGTTAAAATTGACTAATTGTCTACTTGTTAGTAAAATGGAGAAAAAGTTATTCAAATGTATATATAGTACCTATATGATAATTGATCTTCTTTATTTTTTATTTTTTATGTTTATTTTAAGGAGCGTCAAATTCAGTTGGCGTGATGGATATTTTATATGTTTAAAAAAAAATAGATAAAAATATTCTTATATGTGCTTTTAATTTATATTATAAAGAGCCCATGACCTGCATAATATTTGGGCTCGAATTCATTTTCTTTATCAACATAATTCTTCTAGAAATAAACCAAAAAACTCAGGTGACCTAAAATCCCATTAACAATAAGAAACAATTTTAACATGCAACTTTTGTAAAGAAAACAGTTTTTTTTTTTTTTTTTTTTTTTAAAAAGGGTTGGAACTTATTCAAAAAATTATTATGTATCTAATCTTAAGCATATGATAAGTTAATGAAAGGACTGGTGGCACTTGTTAATTGGACTTTTAAAAAAACATGCTCAAAATATAAACAAAACTTGCTCAAACTCACACATGAGCTATATGAGATGAATCACATGCACATGGCAAGGCCAACTACTCATTATACACATGAGCTTTCCTAGTTCTCATTATGCCAGAATAAAAACTTTTCCTTTCTGCCCTCATGATCCATTTTCCATATCAGAGCATGCAGTTCGCAACAAAAAATAAATTTGAGTTCGTTGTATTTTAAGGTTTTTGTTTGTAAAAATGGTAGGATTCATTGACAAGATATCTCTACGAAGAAAAATTTTAAGGGGTGCCTCTTTAGGTTTATATAATATGATTTTGGCATTTTTTTTTTTTGAGAAAAAAAGTTGTTGTGAAATTCTTGGAGTCTACGGCCAAGTGTTAGAAGATATTTTCTCGAGAGATGAAATATTATTTGAGGTTGTAAACATATCATCAAGAATGAAAGGAAAAGGAATAGGCCAAAGACTAGTTTATTCAACGGAGAAACACGTGGTTTCTAAGCAAAAGAGAACGAGAAACAAAAGCAGGACAACTCCACAAAACATGTGGTTTTCCACAACATTCACCCCACACTCTATCCTTGCGTGCTGCATTCCTCAACTTTTGCAATTGAAAGCATATCCAGAGGAAGAAAAACGTGGATCTGGCTTGACTCTCCTGTTGGCAAGCTAATCAAACCCCTTAATTTTTCCTCTTTTCTTTTTCTTCACTATGCCGTGTCACTTGTCTTTTTCTTTTTTTATGTCGATAAATATGTTATTTATTATAAATATTTAAAGATAAAAATATATAAATGTCCTCCATGTTGGCACTTGCAGATCAGATATAAATATTAAAAAATGAAAAATTTATTTATCGACATTAAAAAAAAAAAAGGGACATTGTCGTCGGTCTCTTTAAAACTTATTTGTAGTAAACTTTTGACAAAAATTAACAAAAACAAAAATCAACATGTGGCTCTCCAAATTAAGGTGGCAGTCTATTCTCAATATGGTTGGACTTTTGTGGTTTGGTTTGACCATGATGAGTGTCACGGCTTACCGCAGTGAAGGAAAAGAAAAGAGGAAAAATTAACAAGCAGCAACAACCATTGACTATATAACAGAGAAAATCTATTCTTCAGCCTACCATTTCAACACACCTTCCACACTGCCGTGTTAGCATATTAGAAAAGACAAAAAAAAGTCCCACAAAATCTAGAAAAGACAAAAAAGCTTGAAGACTTAATTTCTCGTACATATTTTAGATTTAATATCTTGCATCTTGGAATTTGTATCTTTGAGTTCTGTATATTGGTTGGAATTTATTAAATTCGTTTTACATCTCTTTAGTAACCCATATTTATATATATATATATATATATATATATTTATGTGATTCAAGTATTTTTTTTCTTTGAGTTCCGTGTATTAGTTTTACATAATTTTTTGTATGAGAATTCTTCAGCAGGATAACGAAGTTGAGCACATCATTTTGTATATGAGGTCGCTTCTCTTTTTCCGGTTGGTGGGTTTCGTCGGCAGCAGCTCCAGCTTAGGGCAACTTTTCAAAAACAAAATGGGCAGAAAAATAAGAGTTTTAATGTGTTTTATCTTCTATTTTGACAGTACGTTTTATTATTGGAGCCTGCTACATACACGGAGGACCGAAACCTCCAAGTGTAATTCTCTCTTTTTTTTTTTTTTACTTTTTCTTTCACCATTTTTTTAAGCTATTAAACATTTTTAAAAAATAAAAAAAATCACATATTCATTTAAAAATACTTACTTAATCATTGAGTAAAAAACAAATTAAAAAAAAAATTCGGTAGAAATTGTATGTGAGAATAGTATTTTCCTTTATTATTATATTAAAGTCTATAGTACCGTACACCTTAAATGTAGTGTGCACAATCTATATAACAGGAGATGTGTTATTATATTTGCAACAGGAGGCAAGCCAGATTCGAAAAACACAGACAGAACAATTCCGCGACGATGGCAACCATCTGGCCTCTTCTTCTTCTCTTCTCAGTAATTTCCACTGCAGAAGCTCAACAATCTCAGCAATCCTTTTTTAGGCCAGGCTGTTTGTTAACACCTACGGGTATCAACTCTTCATGGCTATCACGTGCCGGTCTATATGCCTTTGGGTTCTACAAGCAGGGCAACGGCTATGCTGTAGGAATTTTTATTGCCGGGATTCCACAGAAGACTGTGGTCTGGACAGCAAACAGAGACAATCCTCCACTTCCTGGTGATGTTAAATTGAACTTCACAAGCGATGGACGGCTGGTTCTGTAGACGGCACAAGGCATGGAGACGGGGATCGCCAATAATACCGAAGGTGCAGCAGCGGCATATATGCTGGATTCGGGCAACTTTGTTCTCTATAACTCTGATAACGGGACAATATGGCAGAGTTTCAACAGACCAACCGACACCTTCTTACCGGGTCAGACGCTCAAGACCGATGAAGTGCTGTTTTCCAGTCGCTCGGACACCGACCACTCAACAGGCATTTTCGTCTCATAATGCAACAAGATGGATATCTGGCGATGTACCCGGTTGGAACCCCATTCACACTTGAATTTGGTTATTGAGATGATGCTGGTGTTCCTGGAGAAAGAACTTATGTGACACTGAATTTTGATGCTGGCGGTCGCGTCTACTTGCTCAATGGCACCGGCATATCAATAGTGAACATTACAACGGGAGATCCAACAAAAGGTTTAATCTACCATTTGAGAATTGACCCCGACGGGATCTTGCGGCATTACTCGCACAATATGGATCAAAATGGTGATTGGAAAGTCACATGGTCAGGTCCGGATGATATTTGTGCCCCTAAGGGTCTCTGTGGCATAAATGCATTTTGCGATCAAGATGCTGGTTGCGAATATCTACCCGGATTCAAACGTGTTAACCAAGACAGTTGGGCTTCAGGCTGTGAAATAAATTTTGAATCTAAAAGTTGCAAAAGCAATGAAGCAGTTGCTGGATATACCATGGAAGCAGAGCTTCATACCGTATGGGAAAATAGTAATTACTATTCTATCCTGAAATCTACAACCCAAGATGCGTGTGGAGAAGCATGTTTGATGGACTGTAACTGTGATGATGTGCTGTACAAAGACGGGGAGTGCAGAAAACAAAGGCTTCCTCTGAGATTTGGAAGAAGACAACTGGGTGACTCGCGCGTAGCCCTCATCAAGGTAGGCATGTCTTCATTCTCTACAGATTCAATTCATGTGATTATCGGGTGGACTAACTCAGAACAACGAGTAGTCACTTGTATCCAGAAAATAAGTAGCTGATGATTTTAAGGGAAGTGCTCGATTAGGAATCTTTGGGCTTGTTTATAGAGTGGCAAAATCAATAAGGAATGGCCCGAAGGTTGTGGCCGTGAAAAGACTTGTAATTGGCTCATCCAATATGCTTTCTTTCTAACAACTGTTACAACTTTCTGTATGCCCATTGCTTAGTAGATGTTTTGCTTTCTTAATTTATTGTATGTTGGTACAAAGGAGGGTGCAAAAGACCAAACTAGTGAGAAAAAGTAGTTTGCTTCAAGGTTCATTACAATAATTAATATAACATTTGCCCCCACTTGTATACACACACAGTTTACAAGTAAATTTGTCTCTAAAATACAATAAATCTTAGAACAAATATATTTGTCTAACTCTGTTATGTGTATGTTAGAATTGAATATTCTCGAATTTTACTATTCAAATCAAGAGATAGAAATATGTTCTCTCAAGAATGAACAGATCCTAATATATAGTTTTAAAGAAATAAAAACTTTTGAAGGAGAGGGAATTTTGAGTTTTGTTTCTGAGATCTGTAAATCTACATGCTCATAGGTCTATTTATAGATGAGTAAAGGATGTCAATGAAAAGTTATAATTTTTCATTTTGCTAAAGTTATAAAATATGCATTGAGGATTTAATTTTTTGAGAAACTCTTGTTGCAACTAGCTTGGGATACTCATGTAACCGGACACGTCTTTTGATAAAATAATTATTTTTTCCTACTCTCTCTATTTCTCTCTATCTCTCTCTCTCTCTCTCTCTCTATCAATTTTCTCGGTGGCAATCCTCCTCTCAGTTCTTCAAAAGAATGCCACCGAATGCCTGCGTCAGTTGGATATGACCTAAGCAACACCAACACAGGAATTGGTAGCCAAGGACCTTCCTGGGTTTGAGTGGAAGTTTAAGCATATATTTAGTGGCCAACCGCATAGGCATTTGCTCACAACGAGATGGAGTAATTTTGTCACTTCCAATGGATTGGTTGCAGGAGAAGCTTTCGTGTTTCTGAGAGGTGAAAATGGTGAATTGAGAGTAGGTGTTCGACGTCTTGCTTGCCAGCAAAGTTGAGTGCTTGCTATTGCTTCTCATGCTATTTTGACCCATACTCTTTTTTTGGTTTATTACAAGCCAAGCACTAGTCAGTTCATTATAAGTATAAACAAATATCTTGAGGCCATTAACAATGGGTTCTCAATTGGCATCTACATCAAGATGAGATTTGAGGGAGAAGACTCTCCAAAAAGAAGATTCTCGAGAACCATAGTTAGGGTCAAGGATGTATCTGCAGAGTGGTCGAATTCTAAATGGCGGTTACTGAAGATTCAATGGGATGAACCTGCAACCATTCAAAGGTTAGAGAGGGTTTCCCCTTGGGAGATAGAGCCTTTTGTTACTTCTGCATCCATGAATCTTGCTCAATTGGTTGTAAAGAGCAACAGGCCCCGACCTGTTGATATTTCATCTTCTGAAATCACCACCAATTCTGCAGCCTCAGCCATTTGGTATCATGGATCAACACAGCCCCATGAATTGGCCCAATTGAGTGCTACTGCTGAGGTCCAAAGCTGTGAAGCCAATGTTGCTTGGCCTTCTAGGTTGTAAGAAATAATAACAACAGATCAAGAATTCACACAGAAGGCACGCAGTCCTCTTCTCCACATGTGAACATCTCTTCTCTGCATCCAAACCTTCAAGTAGATCTCTCAGAATGAAGACCCTCGATCTAGTGACGGTCAAATAAGAATTTCTAAAGATTCAATCCTTTCAAACTCTTGAGGCGGCCATCAGCGAGTACCTCCCAAGGCGATCTTGTTAAATTCTATAACAAAAAGCAAGGTAGGGAAGCCTTGAGGAAGAGATCTGTAATGGAGAGACCAAAAAGGGAGGTGCCCATGAGAACAAGAGGCATTCGAAGAAGGCCAGGGAAATGAAAACTGCAGAAGGTGAAAACGCAGAATTTTTTTTTTCTTTTTCTAACAATTGCTGAGGTGGTAGTCAGCCTATTACTCAGTGGTTGCATATGCCAGTTGTACATAGCAGTCCTGTAATTTTTCTCATGGGTTGTGGCAACTTGCGCCTGGGCTTGTTGGGCTGTAGTTCTTGTAGCACCTTGGGCAAGTTGCGCCTTGAGCTGGGCTGCTGGGTTGCAAGCTCGTGTGGAGCCTATTTCCGTATCGAACATGTTTAAAGAGCATTAATATTGGAAGTCACAAAACAAAAGTACATCATTGTATGTGGACTTTAGACTCTAGACTGTAGACCTTGTTTATTTTTTTTAAGAAAGAAGACGAAACTCCAATTTATTGATTATCCTCACTTGCGACGAAGGAAAATCATGGTTACAATCAGATACCTAGGGGTTACAAATGATTAAGAAATCCAAACCTAGGCATAAAAAGAAAGGAAAAAAAAAAAAGCTAAAAAGCAAAACATTATGAAACGTCCTAATACAATGCCATAGAAAGTACCCAAAAGGAACCTAATACAAACAAACAATACCTACAAGAAGAAACACATGCAAAAAGGAATATTAGAAGAATTAATACCAAAAGAACAACTTAACTGGCAAGGCCTTACGAAAGTCGCAAGTAAGGAAGACCCAACTTATCCATGCGAATAAGCCCTCTTAAATTACTAGGCAATGTTTGTTCTTTAGCCCATTTCGAGTTTAGGCTCTCAGCACCCCTCTTAGCAAGAAAATCAGCCACAATGTTACCTTCATGAAATATATGATTCACAGTGTACTTCATGCCATGAAGGTAATCATGTAAATCATCCCAGAAATCTTCCAAATATCAAATAATACAATCCCCCTTAGAATCTAATTAACAAGAAGTTGAGAGTCAGTCTCAATCTCAACATGAAAAAAACCAAGATTATCGCCTTTGAACTTCTCCTAATAAGCTCCTCATTTCAACAAAATTGTTGGAACCCGAACTCAAGGATACAGAGTAAGCCACAAGTAACCTGCCACAATCATCACGAATAACACCACCAGCTCCAGAAGGACTTGGATTACCTAAACTACTACCATCCGTATTAAGTTTGACCAACCCTGATGGGGCCGAATCCATTTCACCACATGAACCTTCTTAGGTTGAGGTAATAAAAGCAGAATATCCACTCTATTTAAGATAGTTACATCCTGGGAAGAAACATTAGAAACTTTCATAATCATATCCATAATGCGACGAAGCCATACTTTAATAGCATGTCAAACCGACTTAACTGTATCAGCCTTATTATCATACCGGACTTTACAGCACCTATTCCAAAGCTTCCAAGAAACAATAGATTGAAGAAACCCAAAAATAATCTGCACCTGGGAAGACATACCAGCATGACAAAACAAAAAATTTGATTTTTAACTGATACAATCAAAGTCATAAATTGATTTTTAAATAATTGGAGTAATTTAGACTTCATTCTTGACCCTTATCGATCCGTAGTACTCGATTGAGTGCGATTTGTGGCATCAATGCATTTTGGCGATCGACATGCTAGTTGCAAATGTCTACCCAGATTCAAACGTGTTAACCAAGACAGTTGGGCTTTAGGCTGTGAAAGAAATTTCGATTCTAAAAGTCGCAAAAGCATCAAAGTAGTTACTGGATGTACCTTGGAAGCAGAACTTCATACCGTATGGCAAAATGATAGGTATTCTATCCTAAAATCTTCAACCCAAGACGCCTGTGGAGAGCATGTTTGGGGGACTGTAATTGTGAAGCTGCGTTGTACAAAGATGGGGAGTGCAGAAAACAAAGGCTTCCTTTGAGATTTGGAAGAAGAAAATAGGGTGACTCGAGCATAGCCCTCATCATGTTAGGTACGTCTGGATCAAGTGTGCTGAAAGAGGGCAAAGAGAAGAATCAAGTGGACATTATTCTAATTATTGGCGTTTCATTGCTTTCATTTGCATGCATTATCTTGGCAATTTCTGGAATTGCATTTTACAAATATCGTGTTTGGCTGTATAGAAACATATCTGACAAACAAGGAACAAGTTGCATTGAGTGAGGATGTTCCTCCAAAATCATTTAGTTATGGAGAACTTGAGCTTTGTTTGAGGTGTCGTCGAATACAAATTCAAAACAACGAGTAGTCACTTGTTATCCTAAAAACAAGTAGCTGATGATTTCCAGGAAGTGCTCGAAAAAGGAGGCTTTGGGCTTCTTTATAGAGGGGCAATATGTTGTAATGGCCCGAAGGTTCTGGCCATCAAAAGACTTTTAATCGGTGCATCCATGCTTTGTTATTTTCTAACTATTGTTAACTCTATCTGAATGTGCATTGCTTAATAGACTTTCTGCTTTCTTAATGTATTGTATGTTGGTACACAGAGGGATACAAAAGAAAAAAAATAGTGAAAGAAAAGAGTTTGTTCGAAAGTGCATTACAATGTTGCTATTTTTAAAACAATATTCGCCCTCACTAGTAACGATATGCACACGAATTAGTAGATAATTTGCATCCAAGATATAATAAAGACTAGAACAAGTATCTTTGTTTAATTGTATTATGCATAAACAAAATTAGACTTGAATACTCTCAAATTTTACTATTCAACTAAAAGATAGAAATCTACTCTCTCGTTAATAAATAGATCCTAATAAGTAGTTTTAAAGAAATTAATAAAAAACTTTTGAGAGAGAGAATTTTTAATTTTTCTTCTGAGATTTACATGCCAATAAAGCTATGACAAAAGGATACGAAAAGCTATGATTTTTCATTTAGCTAAAATTTGTTCCGACATGGTCCAATAGTTACATGTCCCTCCTCCAATCGATACCTGTGGTACCTGTTCATCGCATTGAGGATTTAATTTTTTTTACCTTGGGCTGGGCCACAGCCCGTGTGGAGCCTAGTCTCTCAATAGGAGCAATTAAAATTGCTATATTGGCATAGGGTGATTGAAAACCCTTCCCTTTGAAACAACCAAGGGTATCAATGCCACAAAGCCAATGAATAACTTATGTTATGCATTGGACCCGAAATATTATAACCATAAACATAAGCTTATAAACGTTCAATAAATTATCTCTTTTTAAAATAATTTATAACTTCTAAAATAAATCCCAAATTATTATTATTAATAAATATATATAATTATTTTGAAAATATATCCAGTACCAATACCTACCATTTTCAAAATATATCTTAGTTAGAATATGAAAACTTATAAATAAATAAAAAATGTGTGTTTTGGACTTGAACCTTCACATAGTAAAAATACGTCAAAACTATTCAGGATAGAATAGTAGACATACTTTGAACTAGCAATACTATATGATTAGCCAGATATATCTCATATATAAATTTTCTTCTACTTGGATAATTTAAAAAATCGATATGTGGATTGGCCTTGTGTCTATATCCTAATTTCGTGAGCGCTCTAGAGACAAAGCCTAATTCGCATATAAGGAAGCACCACCTCCGACATTTATATAGGAAGACTTATTGAAAGTGTCCTATAATTAAAAACATTAACATAACTCTATTATTTGTCTATAAGAGCTTATTGCTTAGCCCCTCATTTTCATTATAGTAGCAAGCACTTCAAACCCTATGAAAGTAAATTACTCTGAAAACTAATTTTAATATCACAATGCGTACAAACACAAACATATAATGTACTTTGCTCATTGAACTCAAGTCTTCATATTTTCAAGAGTTAAGTTGAGTTTCCATTATAGGTTATTTTATTGTATAGGCTTTAAACCCATCCCCTTTGATGTCTTCTGTGATGACCCCAACTCCCACGTATGAATATGTGGAAATCGAGGCATCGGAATGATGACAACAAGGGTCACGCATCCCATAGCCAAGTGCCAAATGTGTGTACATGCAACACGTGTACAACAAAAATAACGCAGCGGATAATAAAGTCAGTCTACTAAGTACTCGAATTTTGTTTAAATACAACTCACTTAAAACAAGCATAACAAAATATTACAAGTCCCAATAATGTCACAAATCCGAAATACATAATTTTAAGACAGAAAATAATTTCCAAAGAAAACAAACCAAGCTCCAAATCAGTTCTCCAGCGGATACGCCTCCTCAGGCTCAAAATCCTCCTCATCTGCATCAAAATCTACGGTACCAAAGACGATACCGCAGGTAAGTAATATTCCAAGCAACCCACAAGATAAAAAAATATATTAAAATCTCAACAATATGCATGAACAGGATGCCATTTGCTTGAGATCCAAAAATAACATTTCCCAAAAATAATCATTTTTCCAACACACGCCGAAGTCACATTTTTGGCCCAAACAGTTCTATTAAAAAATTTCCTCGTCACTATCCCAGATAATGGCCCAAAACAAGAATCCACCATTTTCCTAGAAAATGGCCCACAAATATCCTTTAACCAAAACTCGTAATTTTCTCAGAAAATGACCCATATCCAATATCAAAACCAGTTTTCAATTTTATTGTATATACCATGATCTCCCCTAGGGATCATCCGCACACTTTGGCTCTTATGCCACACTGGAGGTAACGACCATGCATGTGACACCTACACGAGCGATACCAGTTTCGCGCAAAACGCGTACCATAACTAGGCATCCTCTAGTCCCCGCCAGCCGAGGGACTACAGAGTCGACACGATAGCATTACTGTATCATCCGAGCCTGTTGTCGCCCAGTAACAACCCAAGGGATGTCACTCAGTATTTTCTGCTCCCGAGTGACTAGAGGAGCTCCAACGAGATAATGTCTCATCTTGGCTTGGGGTCGTGATACACACCCACCCAAAAATCAATTTAACTCATGAAAACCCAGTTTTCAATTTCCAAATGACATGACACAAAATACCCAACAATCCAAATCATCCAAATATAAATAACTCCATCCTCAAATCCATCCGACCCCTAACTCTTTGAACTCAGTCCGGCACAACCAACCAATCATAAATTATTGTTAAAGAAAAAATATATTTAAATCTTAAAGGAAGTTTGAAAAATACTTATAGCGCTATAAAATATTTTTCAAAGGATCACGGAGGTGCAAAAAGATGTGGCAAGGCAACGTAACAGTGCAAACCACACTAAGGCCGTGGGTTTCAAAATACCCACTTTCAAATGAGAACAAACTAAGACTTGGAATTGATAGGGAATGACTTAGAGGTGTTAGTGAAGCTAGTGGAAGTAGTGGTTGGGGCAGCACAAACAGCGATCGAAAGCCAAAAAAGCTAAAATGAAAAGTGAGATGGTTGGGCTTCACCGGTGACGGATCGGGGTTGAGGATGGGTGGGTTAGGTAGGTAGAAGGTTGGTGGTGAAGAGCTGGTGGCCAATGGAGGCATGACAGCGGCATGAAGAGGCTAAGACTGTGTGGTTTGATGGGCTTCGTGGTGGCAAATGGAGGAGAGTTAGGAGCTGAACTTGGTGGAGGATGATGGCCAACGGGAGGGGAAGCTGTGGTGGTGGTGGTGGCACCAAATGGTGGCGCACGGCAGCGCAGTGAACGTAAGCCCACTTGGGCTATACACGACCAGGAGAGAGAAAGAGGGAGAGTGGGGGGTGGTGCCCGACAGGGGTGAGCTCACCGACGTGAGGGGAAGGTGGTGGGGAGGGCGGTGTCAACCGGCGGCACACGGTGGCTGGGCTGGCTAGAGAGAGAGACTCATACAGAGGAATGAGAGGGGGGGCACGCACTAGCTAGGAGGTAGGGGAGGAAGAAAGAAAAAGGAAGAAGAAAAAAAGAAAAGAAGGAAAAAGAGAAAAGAGATAAAGAAAAAAGGAAGGGAAAAGAAATGAGGTCCAGCATTTTCCAACTCAGGGTCTCAAACTGATCTAACGAACATAAATTTTAAGACGATGAATTAAATGAAATAATTTAAACATAATGACTTAATAAAATAAAATAATAAAATCCAACAATAAACTAATTTAAAATAAAGAGTACAATAAAATAAATAAAAGCCAAATAAAAACAATACAACTCAATATTAATAAAATAAAATAGTTAAAGCCCAATAATAAAATAATTCAAGCTAGAGAGTAATTTAAATGTGAAGTAATTATTAATATCAAAAAAACAAATTATTTAAATCTCACAACTTAAAATTATAAAACAATACAACAAAAAACAGATTTAATTTAAAATAAGAGAACCGCTTATTATAATAATTTAGATAATCATTTAGTACAAATACACTTAAATATGGGGTATCACATCTTCCACACCAACTCCCTTGCAAGTTCTTTAGTCAATGGATCTTGGCAAGATCTCACAAAATCAATTGTAATTACTCCATCTATGAATAATTGTCATACATAGCTATGTCTTAATCCGATATGCCAATCCTTTTCATTATATATACGACTATAGGCTTGTGACTATAGCATGACTTTCACAATACAAAGATATTGGTGGCATTGGTTTTGGCCAAATCAAGATCTCTATCATTAAATTTTTTAACCACTCCGCCTCGTTGCTCCAAAAAGCTAATGCTATAAACTCTACTAACATGGTAGAGTTAGTTATGCATATATGTTTATTTGATCCCAGGAGATTATCCCCTCCACCAAGGGTGAATATCCACCCACTGGTTCATTTGTAATCATCATGCCTATCCAATTGGCATACGTATATCCTTCAACAACTGAAGGAAACTCATTGTACTCAATATCATAATTCAAGGTATTTTGTAAATATTTTAAAAGTCTTTGTACATCTATGAATATGACTAGGGTTATTTGTGTATCTACATTCCATTTCAAATGCAATATTTGGTCTAGTACAAGTCATAACATACATTAGACAACCAATAACTCTAGCATATTCAGGTTGATCCACTGCTCTCCCAATATTAGGATACAATTTTAAATTTGTATCGAAAGGTGTAACCATAGGTTTGCAATCAAAGTGATTGAACTTTTTCAATATTTTCCAAATCCTTCATAACAAAATTAGATGAAAAAAATGTCTTAGTACTTTCAATGCTCATATTATCAATACCAAAAATCAACATGTCATCTACATATAAGCATATTATTGCACATTGGTTTCCATTAAACTTGTATTAGACACATTTATCATATTCATATATCCTAAAATCATTTTTCACTACAGCTTTATGAAATTTTTCGTGCCATTGTTTTGGTGCTTGCTTAAGTCCATAAAGTGACTTAACCAATTTATAAAATTTATGTTCTTGACCAGGCAAGACAAACACCTCATGTTGTTCCACATAAATTTCTTCTATTAGTTCACTATTCAAGAATGCAATCAAAGTTGTAATAGTAGCAACCCTAGCAATTGGTGCGTAGGTATCAAAATAATCAAAACCTATTTTCAAGTGTTCTTTCTGATTCCACTATATTATTATTATAAAATAGAATTGCATTGACGATATTTGGAAAATTCAGTGTCCCTAGATTCAATCACAGTATCGATGTCAAACATCAATAGAACTGTTGGGTTCCACAACTAGAAATCTATATCCAACACTATCATATGCATAACCTAAGAAAATGTACTCAATGGTCATTTGTCCTAACTTCTTTACCTTAGGTTCAGGTAGTCTAACTATGGTTTGGCAACCCCAAACTTTTGAAATGACTGAAGTTTGGCTTTCTTCTTCCATAGTTTATAAGGAGAAACTTTAGGTTTCTCGTGAGGTATACTAGTCAATATATAGCATGTTGTAAGAACATCTTCTCCCAATATACTATTATTTAAACCATAATTAGTAAGCATGGCATTAACTATCTCTACTAAATTTCTATTTTTCATTTCTACCACCCTATTTTGTTGTGGAGTTGCACTATCGTAGTCTCATTAATGATGCCTACAGATCCACAATAAGCAAGAAAGTAATTTTCCCCTCTATCGGAGCTAAGACACTTTATTTTGATTTTCTACTTCATTTTTAAATGCTTAAAAATTGTCCAAAACTTAATCTTTTGAATGCTTTAGATAAACATAGCAATATCTAGAGAAGTCATAAATGAAAGTTGCAAAATAATTTTAGCTCTTCTAGTAGGAGTCCGATGGATGGCACATACATCACTATGTATTCCTTGCGATAAAGATGAAGTACTCCAAAAAATGCTTTTCTTGATTTTTGTTTGCATGAATATTTTACATTTGTCTATCATTTCTTTAGCATATATAGGAATTATATTTAAACTAATCATGTCATCGAGTCTCCTTTCATTAATATGTCCTAAACAACAATGCCATAAAGAACATGAATTAAGCATGTAAGCAAAAACATTAACTTTATTATTAATATTGAATTTGAACACACTCTTTGTAATATCCAGGTCAAGCACCAAGCCCAGGCCAAGTCCGCGTAGTATTAAATATCTTATAGGTTAGTAAGTATGCACAAATACTAGAGATTTAATGAGTAAATTTAGAATAGGTTACGAGACCAAATTTTTATTTTGGTGAAATACGAATATTTGGAAACAAATTATCTAAAACCTCAACCGGCATTTTTTAGAATAATTTTGGAAAAGCCCCCGGGCTACAATTCTCTAGATTAACTGGAAATTGTTTTTTGAGCCGGCCATATGTTCAAAAGTTATTTTTACGACCCGTTAAAGTTTAGTAAATTATTTTTCAATTGGTATTAATGGGCAAAATAGTTTTTAGGAAGCCAAGGGCAAAAAACCCATGCATGTCGCCCAAGGCTCAAGCGCAATGGTGATTTGTTTTTAATCCAATGTAAAAAGCATGCACATAAAATGTCCCCTTTCACTAGGGTTTTCATCTACTGAAAAATATACACATCAACGCACGTAGTCAGGTACAAGTCTCATGCACCTTCATCTTCTCCCTCTAGAGCCTAGGGCTGCCGCCATGCACACACTTTCTCCACACAAGAGTATCTTTCCAAGCCTTTCCCTCCATGGAACCTCCCCAAGTCCCCACAATGCACATCCAGGAAACAACCAATTGCAATGACAACCACTTCCTACAACCCCGTTTAAGCAACCTCAAAACATGAACAGTATGCTTAAAATAGAGCCACTACAACAGCCATGTTCAGTACCCATGCACGTCCCCTAAACATCCCCTGTTTCAAGCACTAAAAATAAAGCAGCAAGACTTGCTCAAGTCCTCCATTGAGCTCCGCTCCATTGGCCTCTCACTCTCCCCATAACCACTCATCCCACGAAAAGTCCACACAACCGCAAGCACGACTGCCCACCACCCTTATGCACTGTCATCAACAACGGACAATGCTAGAGAGTAAGATTTAACTATCAGACTGAAGCCTTTGCTAAAACATTTGTTAGTTTTTGCCGCAAGGGCATGTGGTCAGAAAAACTCTAGTCGTAGTGGAAAATACTCTTTGCCCACTAAATCTATCCGTGGGAGACTAGTGACTTAAAGTTTGTGACATTAAGTGTTTTTTCCCATTAATTCGTGAACTGGTGGGAAATTGTGATATTATTCCACCAAATAGATAGTGAAGATAGCCAACAAATTTCATGGCAAAAGGTTACTCAAATTAGATTGGTTAGTGAGAAATACAATATTTTATGACGAAATGTGCTGGTGGGTATTAATATTACCCACTGGAGCATTTGGTGGAAAAAAATGTTTTCTGGCAAAAAAAAAACTGTATTTGCCACGAGACATATTTGCAGCAAATAGTAAAAGAATTCAGAAAATAAAAATAATTGTAAAAATAAAAATAATAATATTGTTTCACACCTACTAATCAACATTCAACTAAATTACTAAATATCACAACACAAAGATGTATGCAGTTCACAAGAGGGGAAAGAAAGTGAGAAAGAAATACAAAAGAATAAAAATACAATTGTATTGGCAAAACTCATCTAATTGCTCTTTTGATCTCGAATGTATACTTGAGTTCCAAACGACATCTCTTGTCATCATCTTCAAGAAAAAAAATGGCACCTTAGTTCCAAGATAGAGGGGTGAGGTCGCCAGCTGATGGGGAAGAGAATGGGAGCAACGGGGACATAAATGGGCGGCGCAACAACCCACAACTCGAATGGGTTTCGCACGGCCAACAGGGAGGAGAGAGAGAGAGAGAGAGAGAGAGAGAGAGAGAGAGAGAGAGAGAGAGAGAGAGAGAGAGAGAGAGCGTGGAGAAGTGAGGTTGGGGTAGGGGAGATTGCCGAAGTGTGGGGGAGCTGGTGGGCTGGGCGGTGTCGCCGGACAGCGGCGCACGACATGACTGGGTGGAGGACAGAAGATCGGAACCTGGGTTGCGCACAGGTTGGGGGAGAAATAAGGAGGAGAAAAAGAAAAAGAAATAAGGAAAAAGAAAGAAGAAAGAAAAAAGGAAAAAGAAAAGGAGGGAAAAGAAAAAAAAAATGAAGGGAAAGAAGGAAAGTGTAATCTTTTTAATTTGGGTTTCAAAATGGATCCAACGAAAAAGATTTTACAATAGAAAAATTTAAATAATATAATTTAAATATAGTGATTTAATAAAATAAAATAATGAAATTCATTAAATACAAAACAATAATTAATAACAAGAAATTACATAAAATAATTTTCACAACTAAAAAAATCATTTTATAAAAATCTAGCGAGAAATCCGATAAATTTAAAACAAAAAAATTAATATTTTAAATCAATTAAAATAATATTCATGGAAATTACTTATCTAGTAGTGGGCAAAAATAATAAGCCACAATGATGAAGATACAAATTAAATAGTTTTTTGCGGTGACTTTAATCCGTGGTAAAAAGACAATTTAACTCGTCACAATAACTATTTTCCCACTAAAGGTCCATATGTTGCCCATGTTTATTATCCAGGAAACAAGTTGGTAACAAAAACTTCAGACGTGGTAGGGAAAAATCTTTTGTTACCAAACATTATCGACTAGGACAATTTTATGGGAAAATGCCTATGTTTATTTTCTCTAAACATTCTAGTGGCAAAAGACCACTTTTTCCCACGACAACTAGCCGCAGAAAAAGAACTCATGGCAAAAGCCACTATATGTTATAGTGGGCCTCTCATTGGGTGTTGCACCTCGTTGTCACCTCCATGCTTCACCGTTGACCTTGGTCAACCACTACCCATTGTCAGTTCTGCATGCGCCAAACCCCCCCCCCCCCCCCCCCCCCCCCCCCGCGCCCCCCATGCATTGCATGATGTGTAACTCTCTATCTCTCTCTCTCTCCTTCTCTCTCACACATTGGAAAGGATATTTTTTGCCGAAAACCACAATGATTAACCACGTCGCATGGCTGCCAATGACCCACATCGAATAACCACTCTCCTGTAAGCCTATCTTCTTCACTTCATTTTGTTAAAACACCTGTATAGTTAAGCCCTTTAGTGACTAAATTACATGTATGCCCCTGTACATTAAATGGCGAGTGACGACATTTTACAGATTCAAGAATGTTATACACTAGAGAAATATAGATTTTTAATATCTCGGGTGTTAATTACAAAAGCTACGTGTTGACTATTTTACATAAATATAGATTTTACAGTTTCAAGTGTGTGTTCAATGAAAATTTTACAAAAGCTACGTGTTGACTATTTTATAGCTGATGATTGATGCTACTTTAGCACCATTGTAAGAAAATTTAAAGAAGTTAAAAAATACGGGTAAGCGGGGTTTTTATGCTAGATTTTGAAAAATATGCATGTTTTGTTGAAATTTTTTTTTGAAACAACCTCAGTTATTTGTTCTGCATTACTCATGAAATCTGTATGAAAGATAAAAGTAATTTTGTCATGACTTGTGTAAGCATGAGCAAATTTTCTCATTCTGTTTCTAAACTATGCAAAAAAAGCGAATATGAAATTTGAGAATTTGTGCATTTGATGCGAAGATATTTTGAATCTGTTTATGAATATGTGAAATGATCTGAATTCTTCAGTACTTTGTTTTGACATGATGTGGCATCTGAAAATCTTTGGTATGTCTTTCTGATTTTGTATTTGTATCTGATTCTATTATGTTCCTGATCTGTTTTGTTAAATCCCAGCCATGCGTGATAATAATGGTATACGGCCCAATCATGAGTGGTAATAGTGGTATATGGCCTAGTCATGGGTGATAATAGTATCATATGGCCCAACCACGAGTGATAATAGTGTCGTACGGCCTATCCATAGGTGATAATAGTGGTATACGGTCTCAACACGTATATAATAGTGGCTTATAACCCTACCACGGGGGTTAAATATGGTATACAGCCCAACCATGGGTATAATAATGGTATACAGCCCTGTCACAGGTATAATGGTGGTTTACAACCCTACCATAGGGGTTAAACATGGTTTTCGTATTGATGTGATGCTATGATATGATATGAAAATAATATCTCAGATTATGATATGCCAAAGGATATTTTTTATTAAGAATATTTCTGAAAATTTTGCTCTAGTATCTTTGATTAAATGTTTTGATTCTGCATTTGAAAGAAAATATTCTGATTCTATATTTTGAAAGTAAATTTTTTTGTTCTACATTCTGAACTCTGTAAATGCTAATTTTTGTATAGTTGTATATGTTCTCTACTTACTAAGTTGTTGATAGCTCACCCCTTATCTCCACATTATTTTTTAAATAATTTAAATATTTTAGCTGATGATCAAGATCATGGAGCATATGTGAGATGATTTAAGCATGGTGGATTAAATATAGAAGGTTTCTATGAGTATGGGAGGATTCTATTAAGTAACTTTTTTCGTATTATGATGACTTGGTATTTTAGTAGGTTGATTATATTGAGATGGTTGGTTTGAAATAACAATTTTTATGTTGTATTGAGAATTTGGAGTCTATAAATATATTGTTAGAATGTGAGTTTAAGTGACAATGAGTAACTCTTCAACCCATTTGGGACCGAGGCATTATAATTGGTATCAGAGACGTTACAATTGGTTTTAGAGCCATGTTTGATTTTCTGCGGACTATAATAAGGAGTTTGATGAAACTTAAGGTTTGAGATTTTGCAGGCTCCCTAATATGATTTTGATTATATTAGGGTTTTAGATTTTGTAGATGTGAATAACTGAATTCATGGCATTAGAGGTATTTTAGATTCTATAGGCTCATTCTGTTGACTTTCCAAAATGATTTTTATAAGATTTAAGGTTTAGATTTTGAATGTGTACGTATGCTTGATTGAAAGCCATGTTTGAGGCTCTGTGGACTTTAGTCTATGAGGTTTTGGATTTCTACGGACTTTAGAAACTAATTTCCAGATTTGAGAGATGATTTGGAGGAGGCTTAAGGTTTTTGATTTTGCAAACTTTATGGGTTGAGTTTAAGAAAAAAATGAAGTCCAAGACTGTCTAGATTATAAGAAATTATATGGACGCCTTTGTGCTCTAAAGATAAGATCTTTAGGGGAGCCATTACTCATATATTCGTAAAGCAGAAGCCTTCTAGACTCCTCAGCACAGTAACCTAGCAAACGTACTAAGTTCTTATAGTGGGTTCTCCCAATTGCTCGCATTTCTACTTTGAACTCCCTTTCACCTTCTTCAATTAGATTCTCCAGTCTCTTTACTGCAACAAGTCTTTTACCTTTGTATAGAGCCCCTTTGTAAACTGCACCAAATACTCTTCTTTGAAACCATCTGTTGCTCTTTTGAGCTCATTATATGAAAATAATCTTACGGTGACCTCCTCCGTCAGCCCCAAGTTTCCATTCTCTAACAGCCTTTTGTACCTTAAAAGTCTACTTTTAAAAATGAAAGGCCAGAGATTGCAAGGGCAACGCCTGAGAATACAGTAAAAGAAAAGGTTACAAGAAAAATCTTCGTCATTATTGTCTTTTTGAGTGTGACAATGAGTTTCTTGTTTGGGATACTAACAGTTTCATTGATGCTTCTCAATACCATTTTTCAAGAATGCCTTGAGCCCCTTTTTTGTAATATCTCTTCTTACATATCTCAGTGGAAGAGCTTGTTTCCTACAAGACTCACCGTCAAAGAGTGCCGCCCCATTGTTGCAATCTTCCAAACAAAACGGGCGACATTCTTCCTCTGACATCGATGCCCAAACATAAGGAAGATCTCGATCTCCACATCATGTTATCCATGGTCATGATGCTGTAAAAGTCTGAATGATCTTTTCCACCTCTACAACCTGCTTCCGAGAAGTTTCTCTGGTAGCCAAGAGATTTGTCATTCAAGTCTACTAAATTGGTCCCAGGAAGACAAACACAATACGGTTTGTAGTCATTTAATGTGCAATAGCTGTTGACACTGCAGAAACCTTTCACTGCACATTGGTCCTTCTTCAGCACTCCCCATAACAGGGATGTGTTAATGAAGTTGCCACTTTCATCATAGAGGTAAGAATAAAGCTAGAAAATTCCATTGATATCAAGGGTTGCACGGTAAATGGTATTACTATTGCTGCTATGTCTATCGTTGCTATCTGGATATAATATTACTTGTGAACGATTGCGGTTGATGATAAGCATCTGAATATAATCTTCATCTTTATTATTGACACTTCAACAGCTTTTGCTGCATTCTTTTCCCCGGCAAAGGTTCACTTCCATTTGTGGTCTTCGCATTGAGTAGTTGTATCCCCGTTAAGTGAACAACTTTTGCAGTGAATTTTGGTTGCGGGAAAAAAAACGATGCAAATTGGAGCCTAAAAAGTGACCATTTTGTGAATCGCAATTAGTAGCATTTATTTGAGGCGAGGTAGGATAGCCACAATATTTTGTTTCACGTTGAATCCATTAAAACCATGGTTAAACGTTTATTGCTACGTTGTTTATTGCAGCACATTAAATTTGCCATAAGAGAGTAGCGAAAACACTGACAGCTCTGCTTTGTCCGCGAGGGCCACTTTGTTGCAGCAGTTGCCTCTTCGCCGTTAAAGCCAAATGGAGGTGGGTTACGCACAATTTCTTGTAGTGTCGACCACAAAATCGCCGTTATAACTCTTTTTGTGTATAATGGGTCCATTTTGACGGACCCTATATTCGCATTTTGGCCTAATTTTGCTTGGGTGCCCCGATACTCTCTCCCTTGGTTGAACAAATTGTTGCCGCCATTGCTATCACCGCAATCCTGCTGCTGTGCCGTAGGCCTTGTCGCCAGTAAGCTCCTCTTCTGTATGTGAAAATTTCACCATCGACTACTTACCTCTCTCTAGATCTATAAATCTCACGAAGGCCCTCTCTCTCTCCCTCTCTCTCTCACTAATTAGTGCTGCCCTAGCCTCTCTCTGGGCCAGCTCCCTTTGTGAAATTTTGACACCATGTTGCACTACCAGCTGAGCATTTCAGAGTGCCGGCCACCTCCTACTGTAAGCTCTATCCTTCAACTAGAATAGTAGTCTGTCGGGTAAATATAAGCATATATATAAGCTGTCCATATATAGGAGACAACCGAATTCTTGCATCTGTCAAATTAGACTACAATACCAGAGTAGAGCTTATTAATTCTCTAGGAAATTAGACTATAGGTATAGACCGAATGGTTCCATCTCATTTGCTGTCCAATATATATATATATATATATATATATATATATATTTATAGGCAATTTGTTGTCCAATATGTACCTATAGTCTAATTTCGTAGAGAATTTAAAAAAAATTTAGAATTACCATACATGTCTTACTTTAGAAACAAAGGATTTAAAGCAATTCCATAAACTTTTGCTTTGTGTATGTTTGATTCCCATCTATATTATATATATTGAAGGGCACTTACATGATTTATGGTTTCGATAAAAGGATTATAAAAGAATAATGTGCATAGCAGTTTCTCACTTGTGATTATCATTGGCCAATTAATGAGCAACTGATTTCTTTTCACTGTTAAGCATTTTGGCAAATTTACTAAAGTTGAATGGCCTAACATAAAGATGAAAAGAGAGATGACTTCCTTGGGTTTGGTTATAAAGCTTTCTTAGGCTACATAATGCAGCTTTTAATATAGATATTTCTACTCTCTAGAGCCTCGAGGTGTTCAATCCTTGTGCCATGCTAAAGTTGGAATTATGTTATAATCAGCTTTCCATCTGCTCTTTCTATTCTATTGTTTTCCATGAAAAATCGTTAATTTGTTGTTTGCAACTTTTCCCACCAAGCACTAAGGTATAATTTCCATTCAAAATTATACAAAAATTAATATTCTAAAATAGAGAACATGTCCTGGAATGCAGTTGTGTATACCTTGCTGATTTATTTCATTTTTTCAAGGCTTCATCCAAGACTAGAACATACATTATATTATATCTTATGAGCTTATAATTATATAATACTCAACAGTATGTAAATGTGCATGTGTGTATCTATAAACTGTAATGCATTGCATGGAGTACTGCAATGAGCATTATGTTTTGTATATAGATTCAATTGACTTGGTTAGTAACACAGTTCATTATCCCACCACTTGAGGGCACAGATCTAGCAGACCAAGGTAATCCCATATGCTTTTTGTTTTGTATGGAGAGTCGGAGCCTCCTTTCCCCTCCTGTATGCCTGATATTTCCCCATTTTTTGTCGTATATTCCTATATCTGGCTCTTATTTTAAACTTTTTCCCATTATTTCTTGTTTGGCTACCGAGAAAACTAGGAAAAATCTATGACAACACTCTGTTTTGAACTTTATGTAGAGTTTTCTCATCAATTTTTGTCAACCAAAAACAGCTTCAGTGCTTAATGAAGCTAGCACGATGAAATATGATCTACTTTTTCTAAAGTGCTTTTGACAAAAAGCATCACTTTTATTTTTTTTGTTGAAACGTAATTTTCTGTTTTTTCTTGGTTTAGAAGTACTTTGATGTAAAACTACCAAACATATAAATTTTGTCATTTCAGCACTTTAAACCATTTTACCGTACTTTTTAGATCTCTCACCGCAATCCCAAACAAACCCTAAGACTATCTCATATCATTCGAGATAGTTTCGATAGATTTACTCTTCATCCAAACACTTACAATTTATTTCATCTGAAATAACATCATTTTTTAATCTTAATTCAGCATTGTTCATTGAAATAAAATATATTTATATTTTATTACTAAAACATATAAATAAAATAATTATTTCATCATTATAACAACAAATCAATCATTGATGAGACCAACTACTTTTTAAATTTCTAATAAAAAGCTAAACATATTTGAACTTATTTCATACATTTCAAATACATCTCAATAGGACACGCACACTTACACAAACCAACTCAATTATCTTAACTCACTACTATTTATAGATAAACTTAGATCATTTAAGATTCTCGTAGTGTTATGAAGCTGGATGTAATGTACAAGAACAAACAAAAATTGAAGAAATATAAAATGAGAGAAGATTGAGACAAACCGAGTGATACGATGGTATTGATATATTGGATTGTTCGAGGCAATCCTTCCTCCACAATGGCCAGTGTTTACAAGAATTTACATAATAACTCCTACAAACAACTCCCTCCAGTACATATACTGTGAGGCACAGCTAATCAACATCAACAACATAAGGCCATGGGCCAATTTTCTCCAAACAACACATAAGAGCATTCACATTGGACTCCCCATAAAGTTTCATGTAATTTAACTAAAAATGACATTTCCTAAAAGTTTTCCCTAAATTTTATTCATCTTTCAAAAACCTGCTACATCCAATTCCTTATACTTTCTCTATTATATTAAAATAATATTTTTCTATTCTTTCTTTATTATTTTTTTTCACTTTTATTTACAAACTTGACTACTCAATTTTTTTTTGTTATGTTTTGAACTATTACTCTAGTAAATATTTTTAAACAAAAATTTAAATTATTCTTTTTTTGTGGGTATGATAATATTTTTAAAATTATTTTTTTATATTTTCGTAATTATTTAAATTATTTTTAAAATTATTATTTAAAACTATAAAAAAATATGAGTATGATAGAAAGTATAGATGATTGAAAGAATAATTTATTTTATTCATTAGAATAAAATATTGATAAAAAATGGTTTAGGGAATAAATAGTGATTCCCCAATCACTCTTCATTCCCTAAATATTTTCCCTAAAATAGAGATCTGTATGTGTGGGGTATTTTGATCAAAACCATATAACAAACCTCAAATAATAGGGAATTCGGTGCTTTGGCACACCAGATGTGAATGCTCTAAGGCTATGGATCATTAGGACAAACTTAGTAACTCAATAGAATTAAGAAAACAATTTAGTTGGAGGCCCATCAAGCCCGGCCCAAGTTAATTGGGCTTGTTACATTGTCCTCCCTTTCAAAGAACCTTGTCCTCAAGGTTTAGAGCACCCATGTAATTTTTGATCAAGATTCCAATCCTTCTCGACAATATTCTTTTGAACTACATTAGTAGAAATGTAGCCACGGAGACCTTGTTATGTTCTGGTTTAAGCTTTGGTCATGAGATAGCTGACTCCTGTTCAGCAGCAGTAATGTAGCGATGCATCATCGCGTTATGTTCTAAAGGCGCCACAGTATCCCTTAAGAAATGAGTTGGCCCATCAATCTCCAAAGCAACCTCTTTGCAAGTAGTTCCCCACAAATGCGATTAGTCAGGTCCTCATTTCTTGCCATTGTTTTTGTAGCTTGTCATCTTGTTTATAGACATGCTCTCCTGCCAATACAAAGTATCCTACTGCCTTTAGCATCTTGTTGGCCTCCAGGAGCAGCTTTCCATCATCAAGGGTCCAACTAATCCCCCATTCTAAACAATGGATGAAGTCAAAAGCCTGGCTTGGATATAATAGACAACGTGTGCTAAATGTTGCTACTATTGCAGGCACACCTTGCTCCAAAGCAAATTGAATACGGTTCTCATGAACATGTTTTTGTGCTATTGACAGAGTAATCACATTATGCAGCATCAAAAAGGCACCAAAATCTGCTACTCCACAATCAATGTCCAAGCCTACTCGGGTCATTTGGCCCAAAGCAATGTCAGGAATCATCTTAGAAATCTAGTTCAAGTGTTTACCTGCCCTTCCACCTCCCGGAAAAGAGAAACTTTTTTTTTTTTTTTTTTTTTTTTATTGCAATCCATTTCTGGCTATTTTGATCTCCAACCAAACCTGTACGGTGTACATTACTCAACCATACATTGTCTCGACTCCTCGACCACGGTATTCTAACTAAATATCCCTCCGGCCTCAGCACCTAGCAATCCAACCCTTTACCAACAATGTCGCTTATACTTCTCCACATTGTCACTTAAATTCAGCCGCCTAATCTCATCCGCATTGTCCAAATAGAGTACGTACTCGCTCATACTTTGCTCACGCACCCCATATTTGTCAACCCTAACCTTGTCACCACCATCGAGATTAGCATGTATTCCACCATCCCCTTTAAGATCAAAATTAAAATAAAAAAAGGTGAAATATATTATCCAAAGTTTTGTTCACCAAATAACTCCCCTCCATTTCTTTTCCCCTTCCTCTATCAAAGGCCCACAAGATTTCTTCCTCTATCAAATGATTTCCCTTATGTGAATTTATATCTTTCTAATTCCCCACATCCTCTTTAATTTCTACCTTTTTCTCTGGATGAGTAGGTGCTAGTTGCCACGCAACTGCATTGTCCCAAGCACGCAATAACATATCTAAACCACCCCAATCACGGTCCTCAATTCTAACTCCCAGATGTGAAACAAGATTTGCATTCATTTGTGAAACTTCACAAGCAGGAGGGATTTGGAATTTAATGGAGACCTGTTGGCCCTTAACGGCAACAGTAAAGAGGGGATAAGATTTTGATGGCAAAGGAGGTTTGTCAGGAACCTTATCACCATTTGCATAAGCCATGTCTAGCACTCCCAACTCCAAATAAGAAACTACCCATAGGTTTCAGATTTCGAAAATGCGTAGGACAAGAAATTTTAGCTTCCCTCTAATACTCATAAGCACTAAGAACTATATCTTTGTCTTCCAACGCAATACCTAGATTCACTTTCAATTGCCCTTCCTTAACAGCAAGGCCTGAGTGTTTCTGTCCTGGGCTCTCATAGATTGAGATGAGAAAGGTGGAGCCATGACCACCGAGCTTCAGTTGAGCAGAGAGAGTGAGAGAGATCTTTGCATCAGCCTTAAGCAGAGAATGAGAGGAAGCTTCCACCGTGGAACCTCAAAACGCTTGATCGTGGGGCAAAACAAGATCAGGCCGTCTTGTAGATACTGGCCATAACAAGGTAGCCTAATCTTGGGGTCATTGGTGAGCTTGAACTCGAGCTCGAACCACGAAACTGGAGGGACTTGAAGTAAAAAGAGTGAGACGATTCGAGGGTGAGGTCGTCGAGCAAGATGTGGGCTCGATGACTAGAGAGGTTCTCGAGAGAGAAGGGGTGCCTAAAAATGGGAGGAACGGGATCAGATCTTCGGGGATGTTTTTGTGAGGAGGAAGAAAATGATCATAAACGTTTGTGGACACCCCCACCTTCTCTTCAACCTTCGCTGCACTTTCTACATCCTCATGCATCGCACTAACCCGGTCTTGCAACTAAATGAAGGACTCTATAAAATCATTCGAAAATTCTGTTAAATGTTGCCGAAAAATCTTGTAATTTTTATGTATTTGCGTTGACTAAATCCGGCAGGATTGTTGCAAAATTTCTTCCATAGATTTATTTAAGATCAAATTTTCTTGCTGTTGCTTGAATCTTGTCCCGTCTACCATGAAGGATTGTAGGTCTCTGATGCCAATTGTTATGAAGCTGGATGTAATGCAGAAGAACAAACAAAAATTAAAGAAAGAAATATAAAATGAGAGAAGATTGAGACAAACTGAGTGATATGATGGTATTGATATATTGGATTGTTCAAGGCAATCATTCTCCACAATAGCCAGTGTTTCCAAAAATTTCCAGAATAACTCATACAAACAACTCCCTCCAGTACATGTAGTGTTAGGTTGGGTTTGAGTGTTGAGGTATGTTGTGAATAGAAGTAAAAAAGTAAGTGAAAACTAACAATAAAATATTAAATAGTAATAAAAAGTAATGAAAAGTAGTAAAAAATATGTTGAAAAATATTAAAGTACGCTCAACACTCAACACAAACACAGCTTTAGACACCCATAATCGACGGCAACAAAATAAAGTCATGACAAACAACACATAAAGCCATGGGCACTAGGACAAACCTAACTCAATAGAACTAAAGAAAATAATCTAGCTGAAGGCCCATCAAGCTCGGTCCAAGTTAATTGGGTTTGTTATACGTAGCATCCGAACTGAGCCTAAATATATATATATATATATATATATATAATAGAAATAGATACATCATAGAAAAGAGAAAATCATTGTTATTATATAGTGCCAACTCTCATGATCCCAAAAATCGAGTATATGCAAACAATATAAAAGTGAAAAGAGTAATGATACATACAGTCGTGGAGTGTGCAAATGCTATGCAATCGCTTTGAAAAAGAGTATGGTCCACGATGAAAAAGTTTTTTTTTTTTTTTTTTTTTGTAGGTCTTGTATTAATTTACTTTTTTCAAAAAGACTGCGCGGCGCTTGCACCACCACGACTATAAATATCATTTCTCATGCCGCAGAAAGTAGAAATAAAATAGAATATAAAAAAGAGAAGGGAGATGGAGAGAGAATGTGAAAGAATTTGAGCGCAACATCTTCATTATATTTTAGTGTGTTCAAATATGTCCTTATTTATAGACTAGTGAATGAGACTAAGGAATTAATGAAAATACAATTAATTAGTGATCTTGATTGATTTACATAATAAACTATACGTGATAAACAAAAAGTATAATATATTCTAAATACGGTAATATTCTAACACATGCATTCTTGGAAACTAATTAATTAGCAGCTAGCTGATGATCTGAAGTTCTAGAAGAAGCTGTTGATGTAGTTCGGGAGGAGCTGAGAAAGAAGCTGGACCCTGTATCCTCTTTCCGTGGGATGAAAACTATCCTCTTTACATAGAGCAGCTACCTCTAATGCCCCCGGCCTGTACCACAGCATACCCTGTCTCCGTAGTCGCAAATCCTGAAATATTATTATTTTTAGAAAAGTATTGATTAATTAATTAAGGACAAGTTAAGAAGAAAATTACTCCTTTTTTTTAAATAAAAAAAAATGTTTGAAAATGGGTTTGAAAACAAGTTAACTGCATGCAGCAAGTCTTGATACTAAGGTTACTAAAAAAGTACCATTAAAATAAAATAAATAAATTCTAAAAGTACTAAAAACTTTTTTAATAAAGTATATATGATTAATTTAGAATAAAGGAAATGAGATTTACCATATTTTTCGGGGTTTTGAATGAGATCGAGTAAGGGGCGGTAAATATCAATATAGACAATTCTGCTATCGGTTAGTTCCCTGCGAAGGGAATCATGACTTGCATACAGTTTGGAGTTGAACGTCATTGCTGCTTGGTTTTGTTTTTCTGAACATTCTCTCTGTATATCTCGGGACAGAGTTCTCTGTGATGGCAAGCATCCGACTGGCGGGGCGCGGAAAGCACCCCAATCCTTCGGGCCCCCAGCCGGTATAGCTCCTTCAAAACATACGGACGTACTTACGTACGTAAGGAGAGACAATATTAATAATTAGAGCCTGCTTTCTTTCTTTATGTCTTCAAACCAAAACAAGTTTCATCTAATTAAAGCTCACAATATATATAAATAAATATATATATATATATATATATATATATGTATATATAGGGGCATTGATTGTTGAAGAAGAAAATATGATGTTATGTAAGGTGCCATCGTTGGAGGAAGTGAAGGATGCAGTTTTTGCTCTTCCTATTAATAGTAGTCCGGTTTGGATGGATTTGAATCAAGTTTCTTTTGCTCTTGCTGGGATATAGTGAAGATGGGTGTGGTGGATGCAGTCGGTGAATTTTTTAGAGGAAAGAATTTCCCTCAGTCTATTCAGTGTCGTCATTGGTGGTTATTCCAAAAGTTGATCATAATCCGACAAACTTTGATAAGTTTTGTCTGATTAGCTTGTGTTTGGTAATCTACAAAGTTTGTTTTAAAATACTTGTTCAATGTCTTACGCCTATTTTCGCTAGATTGATTTCGCCTGAACAAGGAGTTTCCCTTCTAGAGAAGCATTTTTTATAACATCAGTTTGACACAAGAGGAGAAATGGTAATGTGTTGATGAAGGTGGATATGACCAAAGCATATGGCAGTGTTGAATGGGTTTTTTTATTGCTTGTGGTGGAAGCTTTTGGGTTTTGTCCTCAAGTTTGTGAATTGATTAGAAATTGTATTTCTTCGTCGTGGTTTTCAGTGGTAATAAATGGTGTCTCTAAAGGATTTTTCAAAGGTAGTTGGGGTCTTCGACAATGTGATCTTTTATTCCCTCTTTTATTTATTATGGTGGAGGTCTTATCTAAGCTGTTAAAGCGTAGTTTTGAAGAAGGAAAAATTGTGCCGTTTTCACATCTGAGAGGAGTTCCACTCATTTCACATTTACTATATGCGGATGACATTGTCATATTTTCAAATGGTAGTCTCAAGTCTCTTCGCAATTGATAGGTCCCAACAAATGCGATAGACGTTAACGTAAATAAAATTTCTCTTTGAGGGAGAAATGAACCACAACTTTGGATGCAAATACTTGATAATGCATTAATGACAGCATTGGCTGCTTAAATAAGCAAAGCCATGAACAAACAAACTGAAATACAAGGGAAACTAACAGCCAACAAATGGAACTCAACTCACGTAAAATAGAGCATGCAAATTAACGTAAAAACAAAGCATAACTAACGGAAATAAATGACGTAAAACTCTCAATGAACTACTGCACCTAAGGTCTGACCCAATCCACCCCTGCCACATTCTTCTCGTGTTTAATGGCCTCAACTGCTACCTGCGTTGCATGCAACTTATGTCCCACCTCATCCCAAATATTTGGGATTCGGTTTACGACTCCGAGAGGAGCACCGTGGCTTAACAATACCTCCCCCATCAAGAGGATCCTTGTCCTCAAGGTCCAGACTCGAAAACTGCTCAAGCAACGACTGGGTTGTCTCCCAAGTGGCTTCCTCTTTTGGTAAACGCGACCATTTAACCAAAATCTCTTCTTCAAACTTGTTCCCCCGTTTGACCCAGCAAGTATCCAATATCTGTTGAGGCTCCAGTAGGAGTATGCCCTCATTGGTCACTGGTGGCAGTTCCGTAGACGGTTTCACCAAATCTCCCACGAATTTTTTAAGTAGTGAAACGTGAAAAACTGGGTGAATTCGAGCTCCTTCTAGTAGCTGAAGTTTGTAAGCGACTACTCCAATTTTCTGCACGACTGGATACGCCCTGTAAAATTGACTTGCAAGCTTCTGGTGGATATGTTTAAAAATCAATTGATGCTGGTAGGGATGCAGCTTGAGAAACACCATATCACCTACTTCTAAAGTCACATCCCGTCGGCCGTGATCGGCTATCTACTTCATACGATTAATGGAAGTCTCCAAATTTTCCTTTAATTGACGCAGCAACTCATTTCTGGACACAAGACTTAGGTCTACCTCATGCACCAAAGAATCACCACTATGGTAATTGGGAAGGAGAGGAGGCAAACGACCATACAGCGCCTGAAATTGGGTCATTCCTGTAGATGCATGGTACGTCGTATTGTACCATAGCTCTGCCCAAGGAATGTAGGTGCTCCATTTGCATGGCCATTGGTGAACAAAACAGCAGAGGTACTGCTCTACACAACGATTGACCACTTTATCTGGCCATCGATTTGCGGATGATAGGCGGAGCTGAGTTTTAACTTAGTACCTGACATTTGGAAGAATTCTTGCCAAAATTGGCTAATAAAAATAGGGTCCCGATCAATAATGATTAATTTGGGAAGACCATGTAATTTTACAACCCCGTCAACAAATTTTTCAGCCACGCATTTAGCAGTAAAAGGATGAGTTAAAGTTAAGAAATGGGCGAATTTACTTAACCTATTGACAACTACCAAAACTGTATCCTTGCTGTGGGATGTTGGCAAGCCTTCAACAAAGTTGAGAGTGATATCGTCCCAGACTTGGCACGGAACGGGCAAAGGTTGCAAAAGTCCGGCAGGGGAAAGTGTTTCAGTCTTCATTTGCTGGCATCCCAAACAGTGCTTGACATATTCCTGGATGGCTTGGTGCATTTTAGGCCAATAGAATTACTGAACTAGCCATTTGAATGTCCGTAAGACGCCTGAGTGCCCTCCAAGTTTGGTTTCATGTGCCTCCTAAAGTATCTTAGTGCGCAGCACCTCACACGAAGGAATTACCACCATCCCCTTAAATAACCAAAGTCCTTGGCGCTGTGAATATGGTCCATCGGGTTGAGCCTTGGCCACATGCTCTACCGATTGAATATAAGTATCCCTTTTGTAAGCATCTTTAATCTCATCCCACAAAGTGACAACAGCTACGTGTAAATGATGGAGTACTGGGCTATTTGGTTTGCTTGAGAGGGCATCTGCAGCAGAGTTCTCGCGGCCTGTACGATAAATAATTTCGATAATCGTAGCCCATTAATTTGGCTACCCACTTTTGCTGCTCTGTTGTCGCCACACGTTGATCTAGAAAATACTTCAAGCTGCACTGGTCGATTTGGATGAAGAATTTCCTTTCTAGTAAATAAGGTCGCCACAAACGTATGGCTTCTACAATTGCAAGCATTTCCTTGGTGTAGGTTGACCACGATTGTTTTGTGACTCCAAGTGCACGACTCATATAAGCAATTGGCTTGCCCCGTTGAGTTAGAATTGCGCCAATTCTGTCTCCCCAAGCATCAGTTTCAATGGTGAAAGAATCATTGAAATTAGGCATAGCCAAAGTGGGACTGATAGTCATTGAAATACGCTCCTTGTTCGTTCCCATTATGAACCTGGCTCTGAGGCCAATGATAGGTCTCAACAAATGCGATAGACATTAACGTAAATAACTTTTCACTTCAGGTGAGAAATGAATCACAACTTTGGATGCAAATACTTGATAATGCATTAACGACAGCATTGGCTACTTAAATAAGCAAAGCCATAAACAAACAAATCGAAATACAAGGGAAACTAACAGCCAACAAATGGAACTCAACTCACGTAAAATAGAGCATGCAAATTAACGTAAAAACAGAGCATGACTAACAGAAATAAATGACGTAAAACTCTCAATGAACTACTGCATGTAAGGTTTGACCCAGTCCACCCCTGCCACATTCTTCTCGTGTTTAATGGCCTCGACTGCAACCTGCGTTGCATGCATGCTGCATGCAACTTATGTCCCACCTCATCCCAAATATTTGGGATTCGGTTTATGGCTCCGAGAGGAGCACCGTGGCTTAACAGCAATATTCTGAATATTTTTGAAACTTATGAAAGACGGTCAGGTCAGAAAATTATTGTTGGGAAATCTTCTCTGAATTTTTCTCACACAATCAGTCATGCTAGGCGGGGGGAGCTTCTTGGATTATCTGGTTTTCAAGAGGGTGTTTTTCCTATTCAATATTTGGGCATACCTATTATTACAGGGAGGTTGAAATTGATTCACTTGGAGGATTTGGTGACTAAAGTCTGTGCAAAAACTGGAGGCTAGAAATCTAAATTGCTCTCTCAAGGAGCTCGGCTTACTTTGATCAAGCGAGTATTGATGAGTTTGCCTATTCATTTATTAGCAAGTATCTAGGTTCCTAAGGCTGTTTTGTGGCTGTTTTGCAGAGTTTAAATGTGTGTTTTAGCAAGCTTTATCTATTGTGCAAAGCTTGGGTCATCATAAGGAATGTTAGGATATTTTGGTTTGAACTGAAAATGTGGATGGGAAATTTACAACAAAAAGTGCTTGGATGTGTTTGAGAGTACAAGCGCCAATTGTGGATTTGTCTAGGTGGGTGTGGCATCCTTCGCTTCCAAAAAAAATTTGGTTGTGGTATGGAAAGCATTTTTTAATGCTTTGAGTGTGGGTGATAATATTCAAAAGGTTGGGTTTCCTATTGTATCAATACGTTTTATATTAGTAATACTAGTATTAGTACTAATAAAAAATTTCTCACTAGTATATATAATATATATTAGATAACTATATATCGATAGTATAGAGTTTTATACTAGTTACTTATATATATTGTAAGTAACTAGTATATATATATGTGATAGTATATATATTATGCATTAGATGAGTATAAAATAGTATTGTGTAAAGCATTGCATTATAAAGTAAATATTGTAAGTATATAGTAAAACATTGCATTAATTATATGTATAAAAAACATATTTCTAATATATTTAGTTTGTATATTAATAATAAACCAAGTACTTGGACTATATTATAAAGTATTACAGTATTATTAGTTTTCATATTTTGATGGTATCTATACTTTAATATCACTTAGTATTATACTATTAGTGATACTTAGTATTATACTTATAGTGATACTAACTTATAAGTATAACACTATTAGTGATTGTAAATAAAATATTATACTATTTTAAATACTTAATATTATAGATTGATAAGAAACTTAGTATTATGATATTAGTGACACTTAGTATTATATAGTGTATATAATTTTTACATATACACATAATAATATTGGGTGTATTATGTGTATAGTTATATATTTCTCTAATTATCTGTTCGAACTAATATAATGTCAGTTCGAATAGAGATAATTCATGTTCGAACGAATTTTTTTTGTTTGGAGGGAAAATTCGCGCCAAGTTATCGGTATATGCTAGAGAATATTCCTTTTTTCTGTTCGAACTGGAAAAATATTAATTCGAACGGGAAAAAATTGTGGGAAAAATTAGCGGTATTTGGATTTTCGCGTTCGAACTTATAAAAATTTAATTCGAACGGAAATGCACATATTATTAATCTGATCATTTCACTTTATTTTCACTCGGATTGAAGATTGAGAAAAGGAGAGAGAGCGTGGCAGAGGCTGTGAGAGAGTGTTGTGGAAAGAGAGAGCTTGAAAGCATTGAGAGAGAAGAGATTCTTGAGAGAGAAAGGAGAAGGACAAGAGGTAAGTTGTTTTTTTTTTGTATTTTTCATTCCGATTTTTGTTTACAAATATCTTAATACTTTTTGCATTTATTTGTTGGGATAGAACAACAGTTTAATGTGTTTTATGTATATATAGGTATTGTGGATTGACTGAAATTTGAATTGCTAGTACAAGAGGTAAGTTTTATTAGTTTTCTAAGTTGTTTAATAATCATATTTAGGGATATTCATATAGTTTTCAATGTGTTGTATTGAAATATGGCATCATGAATGTGAAAATTGTGTTTTGTGGTTCAATTTTGTGCTCTGTTTCGTGACTGATTTCTGGGTTGGTTTAATTCGAACGCTCAGAATACCGTTCGAATGTATTTTTATTTGTTCGAATAGAATATAACTCGACCAGCGTTCCATTCGAACTTATAGAGTGTTTGTTCGAACAGTATCAATTAAATACTTATTATTTGCAGTGATAATTAAATAGCAGTTAATACTCCAAATATAATAATAAGATAGTTAATTAAAAAATTATAATTAAATATTTGAACATAAGTAAGTACTCAAGTATTAATTATGATGATTAATACATAATGTATAATTAATTATATCTATGATATAGTTTAATTAAATAGCTTAATACTCCAAATATAATAATAAGATATTTAATTAAAAAATTATAATTAAATATGTGAAGATATTTAAGTACTCAAGTAATAAGATGATTAATACATAATGTATAATTAATTATATCTAAGCACACTAATTAAATAGCTTAATACTCCAAATATAATAATAAGATATTTAATTAAAAAATTATAATTAAATATTTGAACATAAGTAAGTACTCAAGTATTAATTATGATGATTAACACATAATGTATAATTAATTATATCTATGATGTAGTTTAATTAAATAGCTTAATACTCCAAATATAATAATAAGATATTTAATTAAAAAATTATAATTAAATATGTGAAGATATTTAAGTACTCAAGTAATAAGATGATTAATACATAATGTATAATTAATTATATCTAAGCACACTAATTAAATAGCTTAATACTCCAAATATAATAATAAGATATTTAATTAAAAAATTATAATTAAATATTTGAACATAAGTAAGTACTCAAGTATTAATTAAGATGATTAATACATAATGTATAATCATATGATAGTGTTTAATTAAATAGCTTAATACTCCAAATATAATAATAAGATATTTAATTAAAAAATTATAATTAAATATGTGAAGATATTTAAGTACTCAAGTAATAAGATGATTAATACATAATGTATAATTAATTATATCTAAGTACACTAATTAAATAGCTTAATACTCCAAATATAATAATAAGATATTTAATTAAAAAATTATAATTAAATATTTGAACATAAGTAAGTACTCAAGTATTAAATATTTCAAAATCTTTAATGGCCCATCATTTATACTTGTAATGTAATCTTCTCATGTATTTGTGATGTATGCTTGTTATGTTTACTACTGAGTGTTTGGATTTTATAGTTATTTTACATGCAGTTAAACCTTAGACCCGTTCAAGAGTTGTGGCCAAATATTCTCTTAAAGAATATTTGGGTATAACTCTTGAATTGTCCAAAGTGGACAGTTTGGGATTCTATCATCTATATGGCATATATACTTAGTTATAACTCCTGTGTTAGTCAATTTAAATTTTGGTTTAGCATTTTCCTACATTCTTCGAGTATGTAGTTCATAAGTTTCTCGACTCATGAATAGGGTCGACGACTTATCGTGACTAGCATACTTGGAGAATTGTAGGGAAATGCTGCCGAAATTTTTACTAACATATGAGTTTTAGACTGAGTATATATGCGATATAGATGATAGTCTCTCAAATGGGATAGGACCAACTACCTTAAAAGTACAGGGTAATTAAACACATGTATTGTAATAGTTGAATGATAGTGTTTATCCCATGATTGTGGTTTTTTTTTATAGATGGATAAAAGTTGGATGTTGTTGGGAGATAGACTTGGTCGAGACTATAAGCAATATGTACAAGGGGTGAAGTCTTTCTTAGAATTTGCTTGTGGGAGTGTTGATAGTCGAGGATTTATAAGATGTCCATGTAAAAAGTGCAAAAACCTTAGTTCATATAATATGACGGCTGTGGAGGATCATTTATTCGTAAATGGAATTAATTCTAAATATTCACATTGGGTTTTACATGAAGAACCATTTCCCCAAGGAGTTAGATTTGGCAGTCATCTCAACCAGATGGATGAATGTAACAAGATCGACACGGAGGACATAAATGTTGATATTTCTGATAATAGTTATGATAATGGAGAAGATATGACTGAAATGTTAGGAGATCTTGGCGCAGGCATATTTGGTGCCAGGGTTGGAGAAGGAACATCTACCCAGTCATTTGAGGGAAATGAAGACTTTGGATCATTGTGGGAGGATGCACAACGAGAATTGTACGAAGGGTGCACCCGTCATAGCAAGTTGTCATTCACTGTCAGGTTGCTCCATATAAAGTCTATTTATCGTATTTCTGCAAAGGCTATCGATATGCTCCTTGAATTATTTAAAGAGGCTCTGCCAGAGGATAACGTAGTACCTCGAAATTTTAATAAAGTGAAGAAATTGAAGCGAGGGTTAAGATTTTATTATAATATCATCCATGCATGTAAGAATAATTGTGTTCTCTTCTGGAAGCAATATGCAGAATGTGAATCATGTCCGGTGTGTCTTGAGTCAAGATGGACATCAGATAAGCGTAATGTACCCCAGAAAGTGCTAAGACATTTTTCGCTTATTCCTCGACTTCAAAGATTATTTACTTCCCGGATGACTGCGAAAAATTTGACTTGGCATCACACAGAAAGAGTTCAAAATGATCAATTTCTCACTCATCCTGCAGATTCCTTACAATGGAAGAAATTTGATGACGAGTATCCATGGTTTGCTGAAGAACCTTGCAATGTACGTCTTGGTTTAGCAACTGATAGCTTTAATCCATTTGGCAACATGAGCACTTCTCATAGCACTTGGCCTGTCATAGTAATGCCTTATAATTTGCCACCATGGAAGTGTATGAAGGATCCTTATTTTATGATGACTCTATTAATTCCAGGACCAAGGTCACCAGGAAATGAAATAGATGTATATTTGCAGCCAATGATGGAATAGTTGAAAGAGTTGTGGGAACAGGATGTCAATACATATGATGTGGCCGCTTCGCGTGAATTCAAAATGCATGCTGCAGTACTTTGGACAATAAATGATTTTCCGCCATACGGGAACTTGTCTGGGTGGAGCACAAAGGGAAAAATGGCTTGTCCTATTTGTAACAAAGATACATAGTCTCAGTGGTTAGCGAATGGCCGGAAATTATGTTTCATGGGACACCGTTGATATCTACCTCATGATCATAGATGGCGAAACAATAGGGTAATGTTTGATGGAACGGTTGATCGTAGGTCATCACCACCAGAGTATTCTGGCAGTGATATTCTCACTCAATTGGCAGATGTCCCAAACAACAGATTTGGAAAGAATGCAAGATGCCGAAAGAGGAAAAGACAAGCAGTGGAATTGAATTGGACCAAATAAAGTATTTTTTTTGAGTTGTCATACTGGTCTACCTTAACACTGCATCACAATCTAGACGTAATGCACATTGAAAAAAATATATGTGAGAATATTTTGGGTACCCTGATGTCAATACAAGGAAAAACAAAAGATACAATCAACTCTCGTAAAGATTTGAAAGAGTTGGGAATCAGATCAGAGTTGCATTTGCAAGATACTGGGTCATCAGCTTATATACCCCTTGGATGGTATACACTTTCAAGTGATGAGAGAAAGAAATTCTATGATTGGTTCATGACAATCAAATTACCCGATGGTTATGCTTCGAACATGTCAAGATGTGTCTGACCTCATGATTGGAAGATAACTGGTCTAAAAAGTCACGACTGCCATATATTTTTACAGCGATTGTTGCCAGTTGGTGTGCGCGGAAAGCTTACTCCAGATGTTCATACAGCTATCACAGAATTAGGGCGATTTTTCAGAAATATTTGCAGTAGAACGTTGAAAGTTGATGCCTTATTAAAAATAGAAGCTGACATTGCATTGATATTGTGTAAATTGGAGAGTTGTACTCGCCTTCATTCTTTGATGTAATGGTTCATTTGGCTGTGCATCTCCCTCGTGACGCTTTAGTTGCTGGCCCCGTTCAGTATAGATGGATGTATCCTATTGAACGGTTTTTGGGAAAACTTAAGCAATCTGTGGGGAATAAGGCTCGTCCAGAAGGATCGATCGCAGAGTCATATATTCATAATGAGTGGCATACATTTTGTTCAATGTATTTTCGTGGGGTTGATACTAGATTTACGACACCGGATCGAAATTATGAAGGTGTACAAATAGGAGTTTCGTCAGCATTTACTGCGTTTTCCTAGAAAGTACATCCTATAGGTGCACAAGGGGGCTATGACCTATGTGGGCGAGAGTTTGAAAGAGCTCGATGGTATGTCTTAAATAATTGTGAAGAGATTGAACAATATTTGAGGTTCGTAATGATCATCTAATTTGGTAGTAGTATTAAGTGCATTTCTAATAATATAGTATATATTGATACAAATTAATAACTCACATTAACATATGCAGCGAACATATACAACTACTTCGCACGAATGGTGTGACTGACGTAGAAAAGACGCATGAAGAAGAATTTGTCTCATGGTTTGAACATACGGTATTATTCGGGAAAAAATTATGCTTGAAAGTATTTTAAACTTTATTTAATTTGTAGGAGTCATCATATTTATATATGATATTGATATAAGTAGAATAAAATTTATTTATGTAGGTTGCATCGAAATATAATGAACATTCAGGTGAAATCTCACCAGAAGTATATGCTTTGGCATGTGGTCCGTCTAAGCGGGCTATCCAATATTCAGGATGTTTGGTGCGTGGATATAGATTTCACACAGCAGACAGAGAACGATATAGGAAAACTCAAAATTGTGGGGTTGTTGTCGAAGGAAGCCATGGGGATGAAAATATTGATTTTTACAGAATTGTGAAAGATATCATAGCATTAAAGTATGTGGGGGGATATATGGTCTGGTTATTTAAATGTAATTGGTGGGATGTCTCAAATCCTAGGTTGGGAGTGCGTAAGGATGAATATTTTGTAGGTGTCAATACATCTCGCAAATGGTATGAGGACGACCCATTTGTTCTCGCATGCCAAGCAAATCAAGTTTTTTATTTAGATGATCCGGAGTTCGGAAATTCATGGAGAATAGTCGAGAAATTTGCGCCAAGAAATGTATATGATTATATTCCAGAGGCAGACAAACCACATGAAGAAGTTGATAGTCCAGACCATGAAGAAGCATATCAAGAAAATGAATCAGGCATCAATCTATTTGTTGATCTAAGCTATTATGACATGGTCCCATTGCGTAGAGAAGATGTTCAACCCGAAGTAATTGAAGGTGACATGTCGGAAGAACATGAATCAACTGAAGTGTCTATTGAGGATGAGAGCGATTGGTCCAGCAATATTGATACCGAATGATTTTCAAACAGATATTTGTGTAGGTAAAATTCTTATAAAAATATTTCATGTATTTTGTTCGAATAATAATTTATTATAATTTCAAATAGATATGCCTCCTAAACGCAAAAGAACACATGAGCCATCCCCACCACTTAGCGAATCCCTGTGTGCTTCACCTGCCAACAATGGTGGGCCACCGTCACCAGAACCAGAACAAGTTATTTTTTCACTGTATATCTTTCAAATAAAATTAATTTTATTAAAATATATGCTTTAATTTTTGTATATATAGCTGTTGTAAACTAGCGCCGAGTTAGAGGCATTATGAGGGGTGTCTGCATAGAAAAAGTAAGGAAAGTGGGTAAAATTAAAGTTGATATATCTGATGATCACACCGGTGGTTCTGGGGATTCGGCAGCTTGGCTTGCTTCTTATGGTGGTACACTTACTCATACGTATGCACCGATGGCTACATCCTCCTGGGCTAAAGTTCCCCAAGATGTGAAAGACCACATAAAAAATCGTTGTCTGATAATAAGTTACTTTGTATAACATTTTTATTTAAATGCGAATGTTTGAAATTATACTAATTGTTTATAATTCTTTGAAGGACGAGTTTGAACTAAATTTTGGTCGGCGGGAGGATCGACTAACAATTGAAGAACTCATGTCGAATGCATTCCGGAGGTGCAAAGGTCGATGCCATGCACACTATCAGATGTTCAGTACTACGATAGAGGCGCGTCAAAATCCATTCCAAGCAATGCCACCAAACGAATGGGAGAAAGTTTGTGATTTGTTTGAAGATCCTGCTTATCAGGTAATTTCGCTGCTATCTTTTTTTTAATAATATATAATAGATGTATTAAATAAAAATTATAATACTTTTTTTTAGAAACGGAGTACAGTGAACAAAGCAAATAGATCAAATTTAACGATACACCATCACGCGGGTTCTCGATCTTTTCATCGCTTGTCAAAAAAATGGTTAGTTCTTATTGTCTCCATTAAATCTTAATATATACACTTTTTTCGTATAAATTATTATATTAATTTTCATTTTGCAGCAAGAAGAAAATCCTATTGATTATAATTTGACCCAATTGTATGCTAAAGCACATAAAAATCGTGATGGCGTTTGGAGCAATCCTGAGGCAGAGGCAATTTATGTAAGTTTAAGTTTATTTAATTTCATTGCCTAAATATATTTTTGTTACATATACTAATTTTAATGTTTTTCTTTTTCCAGGACAAGATGATATCTCTTAAAGACACTGTTGCGGATCCATCTGATGAATCATCTGTCAACGATGCTCAAATCGTTTCTCAAGTTCTTGGATCACGTTCTGGATATTTGAGGGGCTTAGGACGTTGCGTGAAGCCATCCTCAACATCTTCATCATCTTCTAAAGCCAGATCGAATGACGACAAGACTAAAAAATTAGAGGAAATTGCACTTGAGATAGAACAATTGAGATCAAAGGAAAAAGAGTTGCTTACCCGATTAGATCAAGCAGCAGATTTAGAAGCAAGATTGGAAGAGAGTCTACAATTAAATAACCAAAAAATGTTTGAACAATTTCAATTAATGATGTCCCAAAACCCTATACCACCACTACCACCACAATCATAATTCATTTGGTTTTTTTTAATTGCCTTTAATATTTATGATGTTTGTAAACATTTGAACAATTGATGTATATAGATTACAATTTGATGTATATAGATTACAATTTGTATTAGTATCAATTTCATTTTGTTTGATCAATGCCGTTCAAATGGTAAATTACCATTTATGCATACATTCGAACAAAAACATATCCATTCGAGCCAAAAAATTTCCATTCGAACAAAAATATACCCATTCGAACTTACCGGGAAATACAATCCATGCGTTCGTTCGAACAACTAAATACTCATTCGAATAAATTCATTTCTAGAAGTCCATTCGAACAGAAGATTTCTGTAAATAGATTATTTGTTCGAACAGTTAATATTTTTCTTTGAACTAAAGTCGCTTATGAACTTTTTTGTTCAAGCGGACTTGGTCAGATATGGTTATTGGTTCGAATTAACATTTCATGTTGTTCGAACAAAAATATTTTCGTTCGAACTTGATTCTGAGACGACATTTTTTTGTCTCAGAAAAAATTTCCCGTTCGAACGGTTTCAACCGGTTCCGCTCAATTTCGTCCCTAAAAATACTTTTTGGAGACGAAAATCAATTTTCATCTTCGAAAACTTTCTGAGACAGCCTTTTTGAGACAAAATAGAGATGAAATTTTTTCGTCTCCCAAAACTTTTAGGGACAAAATTTCCATTTTTTGAGACAAAATTTTTTGTCTCAAAAAATCATATCTCTTGTAGTGTTCCGATGTCTAGGATCTAGAGTGAGAGTTAGATAAATTTGTTACCATTACATTCTGTTTAAATTCCTCACATTTTACGTGCCAAATTAAAATGTAATCAACATAGTTAGAAATAAAGTAGATAATAACGATTTATAAAATATAGTTTCATGCGGTACACATGAATTAATGTACAATTTATAATTCATATAACGCGTTGATAATCCACTCACGCAACGTGCGTGAGTCTTAACATAACATATTTATACCTCTAAATATTTACTTTCACCATCCAAATTTTAAAAATAACTTCTACAAAGTATTTATGCATGCAATTCAATTTTATAATTTTGACGGGCAGCCGAATTTCAAGATAATTCTCTCGTTTGGATTGATGATTTTCTCAAATACTTTCATAATCATTATTGAAAAAATCTTTCCAGATGTAATTTCTTTTTTTTTTTGGATTTATAAAAGTGGCTTGATTCATTAGAAACATGATCGAGAAGATATGATGCGTTCAAATTCTTTAGTGTCATGTACAAACTGTCTTGATTTTTATGTTTTTTTTTCTTTTTTCCTTTTATGAAAATGGTGAAAAATTAGAAGATAAAACAATTTATTTTAGATATTTCTTTTATAATTTTTAAAAGGATATTCAAATTGTAACTGGAAAAAGTTAAAAAAATAATAATTAAAAAAAAAAACTGCCTAAAACCATTAATTCGAGTCCAAACATGGTTCAAAAAGACTATGCAACGCTTTCACAATATACGACTACAAATATCATTTTTCTTTGTAAACTGAGATGTAATCGAGTCGAGTTGAGTTAGTTTTGGATTGCTGAGTTCGTCTTAGTTCTAGTTGTTCAAATTTGAAAATTTTATTTAATATTTGTTCAAGCTTGGCTCAACTTAGCTCGGCTTGAATTTTTTTTTTATCTTTTAAGTAAAATTTAATAATTAAAAAATAGAGAAATTGCCAAACAAAATTTTAAATTTAATAGAATTTCTACAAGTACAAGCAAAACCCTGAAGTAAATTCATAATAACTAGGTATTATATGTCTATATAAATTACTAATACGATACAGATAACATAATAGTATATGTCAACATTTTATATATGGTTCCTAAATTAGTATATGAAATATAAAATCTTATCGACTAATTATTGCACAAATTATAAACCATAGCTATGAAGCATATTCAATATATAGGCATACATAATTAGGTTACATATTATATATTTAATTATAAAAGATGTTGTGCTTATATTATTAATTAAGATTATATATATTTATCGATGTATGAATACACTTTAATCAAGTCGAACTACTAAGTACTCCAGCCAACATAAAAGGGGCCTTAGTCGAGTTGAGTCAGATATGTGTCATTTACTAATCGAGTGAGTGTCTACTTTTAAGGGCAAATTTTTTTTTTCTTACAAGTTGATTTGGATACAAATTTAACTAAACGAGATTCAAGTGGGCATCAGTGCACGCGCGTAACAGCACCCTTACAATTTTGTTAGGTTTAGCCGCATGGTGGAAGACTGACTTAATTTATCAGTAGAGTGGTCCAGTGGATAACCTTTTATCCTAATAATGAACATGCAGTTTCCTCGAAGATGCTTCAGTCCATCGAATAATCTCTCTTCAAAAACCCTCATTCCACAAAGAAGACTTGTATTTGATTAAGACAAAGACTTGCAGAAGACTTGGAAAAGACTTGCATATGTAATAATGACAAATTAGACTTGGAAAGAAGACTTACATAATCAGAAAGAGGAATAAAGGATAAGGAAAATGAAAAGACTACTTTTTCTTTGGGGTGGAGCCGATAAGTGGAAATAACGGGTTGTGCATATATAAGAGTATTTTAGTACTTGCAATACCAAAAACAAGACAATCCTTCCACCAGTGCCTATGCTTTGTTTTTTTACCAGACTTTTCCTCCCACAAAGAGAATCCTTGTGTGCTCTTATTTCTATAAATTCAATGTCTGGTTCTTGGTGTCTTGCTCTTATTTCTATAAATTCAATGTCTGGTTCTTGGTGTCTTCCATTTCCAAAACTCTCTTGTACTATTATATATAGGCATACAAGTTTTACTGTTTTTCCTTTTCATACCTTCAAAACGGACATGCGTCTCAATAAAGATATCTATAGAGACGGGACGTGTCATCAACTTTCACTATTATTTATACTCTTTTCTAGATGTCTTCTTTTTTTTCATACCATTAGTTGGTAGTCCCAAAGTTTTTTGGAAAATAGACTTACTATCTTTTCTACCTTGCCCTTGGGGATACATCTCATATAAAACATAATACAACACCACATCTTTGAATTTGGAGATTGTTTAGATAGTAAGATAAGATGATTTTAAATGAAAGTTGAATAAAATCTTATTAGAATATTATTTTTTTTATATTATTATTATTTTGAGATTTTAAAAAATTAAATTATTTATTATATTTTGTGTATAAATTTAAAAAATTATAATAATAAAATAAAATGAGATGAAATAAATTGAGAGCATAGCGTTTCTCCATCTAAATATTTTCTTAATATTTGAAGAAGACGAAGACTTGGCAAAAAATATGGTAATGATGACAGACTTTTGGGGCATTTAAGTGGAAATAACGCATTGTGTACAGGATATTTTAGTACTTACAATACCAAAAACAGGACAATCCTTCCCCAGGCGGCTATGCTTTGTCTTGATCTTAACACTACAAGAAATTAGGTCTTTTGCAGCGCTTAAAATCGTTGCAAAAAACCGCATAAACTGCTGCATATGCTCTTTTACAGCGATTTTAACTTCCTTGCACGTTCGCCGCAATAATCACGTCTTTTTTGCCCAAAGCAGTGCAAAAAAAATTTTCGTTGCTAAAACAGCCATTTCCAGCGAAAATTTTCCCTTGCTAATACTTTTAACATCGCTGCAACTGAGCTCATGCCCATATACATCCATCGCTGAGAAATATCAATTACAACATAACAAAATCCTAAGTAGCGATATCTATAGTAGCGAAGAATACAGCGCTGCTAAAACCTAAATTTAAACTCCGACGGTGAAAATCGTTGTAATAGCACAAACAGGCGCTGCAATTTTCACAAGTGCACAGTAATTTTCTTTTGCAACATTACGTTTCGTTGTAATAAGTAACAAATCGCTGCAAATAGAAACAAATTAAAATTACTGTTTTAAAGGCCTGCAGCGTACTGAAATCGCTGCTTTTAATATGTTATTGCAGCGATTTTTTTTTCAACAAAAAAAAAATCGCTGCAAAACTCCCGATTTCTTGTAGTATAATTTACAAGAATTCTCCCGGCCCCAACAATCATGCACCACATCTATGAATAGCACTTATAATGTCGTATCTCAGCCAAGTACAGTGAACCAGCTGGAAAAAAAAAATAACGAAAATATTTATATAGACATTTTTTATATATAATTAATGGGTGTGTAAGCTTCCATTTTGTATACATTATTGATTTTTTTATTGATTGATTTGAAAAGGTAATTGATAAAAAATATTCTTATGCGTGCTTTGATTTTATATATTATAAAGAGTCTATAACCCGCATAATCTGGGCTCGAATTCATTTTCGTTATCCACGTAATTCTTCTAGAAATAAATCAAGAAATCAGGCTTCCTGAAAGCTTCATTAGCAATTACGAATAATTTTGACATAAAATTGTAGACATAAAAAACTATTGTTTTAATCAATGAAAATGGAGGCGTTTGCATTATTTGATTGATGGACATTGTTCTTATTCTCCCATTTGAAGACACACAACGAGGGGAGGAAAACCGTACAGAGAATAATTCGGAGTGATGGCAACCATCTTGCTTCTTCTTCTCTTCTCAGCAAGTTTCACTGTAGATGCTCAACAAGCCGGGCAATCCGTTATCAAGCCAGGCTCTTTGTTAACACCTACATGCACCAACTCTTCTTGGCTATCAGGTTCCGGTCTATATGCCTTTGGATTCTACAAGCAAGGCAACGGCTATGCTGTCGGGATTTTTATTGTCGGGATTCCACAAAAAACTGTGGTCTGGACAGCCAACCGAGACAATCCTCCACTTCCGGGTGATGTTAAATTGAACTTCACAAGTGACGGACGGCTGGTTCTGCAATCTGCACAAGCTGGCCCGGAGATCGTGATCGTCAGCAGTACCGAAGGTGCAGCAGCGGCATCGATGCTGGATACGGGCAACTTTGTTCTCTATAACTCTGATAACGGGACAATATGGCAGAGTTTTGACGACCCAACTGACACCTTCTTACCAGGTCAGAAGCTCACGACTGATGAAGTGCTGTTTTCCAATTGTTCGGACACTGACCACTCAACAGGCATTTTTCGTCTCATAATGCAAGAAGATGGATGGCTGGCGATGTACCCAGTTGGATCCAAATTCACACTTGAATATGGTTATTGGGGACTTGGTGTTTCTGGAGAAGGAACTGATGTTACACTGAATTTTGATGATGATGGTCGCCTCTACTTGCTCAATGGCATCGGCATATCAATAGTGAACATTACAACGGGAGATCCAACAAAAGGTGTAATCTACCGTTTGAGAATTGACCCAGACGGGATCTTGCGGCATTACTCGTACAATCTAGATCAGAATGGTGATTGGAAAGTCACATGGTCAAGTCCGGGCGATATGTGTGCACCTAATGGTCTCTGTGGCATCAATGCATTTTGTTTTCTAAACGATCGAAAAGCTGCTTGCAAATGTCTTCCTGGATTCCAACGTGTTAACGAAGACAGTTGGACTTCAGGATGTGAAAGGAATTTTGATTCTAAAAGTTGCAAAAGCAATTAAGCAGTTTCTGGATATACCATGGAAGCAGTGCCTAATACCGTATGGGAAAATGCTAACTATTCTATCTAGCAATCTCCAACCCAAGACGCGTGTGGAGAAGCATGTTTGAGGGACTGTAACTGTGAAGCTGCGTTGTACAGAGACGGAGAGTGCATAAAACAAAGGCTTCCTTTGAGATTTGGAAAAAGACAACAGGGTGCCTCAAGCGTAGCCCTCATCAAGGTACCTAGCATGTCTTCATTCTCTACGGATCCAATTGTGATTATCGGGTGGACAAAATCAAAACAACGAGTAATCATGACTTGTATCCGGAAAAACCAGTAGCTGATGATTTCAAGGAAGTGCTCAATAAAGGAAGCTTTGGGCTAATTTATAGAGGGGCAATATAATATAGAATGGCCCGAGGGTTCTGGCTGTCAAAAGAATAGTAATTAGTGCATCCAATATGCTTTGTTTCTTTCTAACTGTTGTTACAACTATCTGTATGCCCATTGCTTAATAGATGTTTTGCTTTCTTAATGTATTGTATGCTGGTACAAAGGAGGCTGCAAAAGATGAAAATAGTGAGAGAAAAGAGTTGGCTTGAAGGTGCATTACAATAATGTCACTTCTCTTAAAATAATATTCGCTCCCACTAGTAATGTTACACATAGTTTACAAGTGAATTTGTGTCCAAAATAGAATGATGCTTAGAAAAAAGTATGTTTGTCTAACTACATTATGCCTAAATGAAATTAGACCTGAATATCTTTGAATTTTACTGTTCAATCAAGAGATAGAAATTTGTTCTCTAAAATATAAATAGATCCTAATATATAGTTTTGAAAAAATGAACTTTTGAAGGAGAGAGAATTTCAAATTTTGCTTCTGAGATTTATAAGCTTTTTTTTTTTTTTTTTTTTTTTTAATTTTAAAAAAAGAGCCGGTAGCCACCCACATAGCAGCCCCGTCCCAAATTTACTAATAGCCCTCACTTGTGATAGAGGAAAACCGTGGTTACAAAAAGGACACCTGGGGGATACAGAATAAAACAAGAAGACCAAACCCAGGCATCAAAAACTAACGAAACAAAAACAAACTACAAACACCAAACCAAATACAAAGAGCCCCACAAAACATAAATAACCCAGCTCTAAAACAGGATCCCACCAGAAACCAAAAAAACCTGCAAAACAAAGAAAGCCAAAAAAACGAAGACAAATACGCATCAAAACAAGAAAACAAAACAAGACAAACCTGGGACATCTTAGGAGATACGCAGGTAAGGAAAACCAAGTCTGTCCATACGAAGAAGACCTCGTAAATGACTAGGCAAGTCACCGTCAGCAGGCCAATCCTTATTGAGGCCCATGGCACCCTGAGATTTATAAGCTTACATGCCCATAGGTAGGGGTGTTCAACGGTCGGTCCGGACAGAAAAAACCTACCGAACCGATCCAGACCGGACCAAAGTTGGGATCAGTCCGGTCTGATCCCAAAATGTGTGGACCAATTGACCTTCGGTCCAATCTCGGGGTCTACAAATTTTGGACCGGACTAGACCTAATGGACCAAACCCTATATATTTTTAAAAAAATATTTTGTGTTGGGTTCCCTCTTATATGGAGGATGGCCCATGTGGGTCCATTAAGCCAACATGGAGAGAGGATTTAGGCCCAGGTTAATTAAGTTTATTAAAACCTAAGTGTTGTTGTTGCTATTAGCAGAAAGAGTGTGTAAAAAAAAAAGGGGGGGGGGGGGGAGAAAAACGTGTGAGAGATTGGGGAGAAGAAGAGACAGCCAAAAACATGGGAGTTCGTTAAGTTTCAATCAAACACTTTGATCAGAGTTGTTTGTGGTCCGATTGAGCTGAAGTTTTGCAAGCACGTTCAAAACTCAAGGCTCTATAATCTGACATGGGAGATCAGATTAGGAGCAATATTTCTAGTGTTTGATGTCATGAATAGTAACACTTCTCTTTGGTGATATCCCTTCTAATTACACTGTTTGGTTACTAAGAAAGTATTTTCTTGAGATTATTATTGATTATGTGCCTCTAGTGTTATCTAAAGAGAGTATTTGTGTATACATCATTGTTGATAGTGGAAGCTTTAACTTGACTAGGTCTCGTAGTTTTTCCCTTTGTATTAAAGGGTTTTCCATGTAAAAAGTTATCCGCTCTTTGTGTGTGTGTGTGATCTTGTTTTGTATTATTCTTTATTCAATTACTTCCTTATAGATTTATACAAATTGGGACATAATTGTTTATGCGATTTAGATTTCTCCCAACAAAAAGTAATTTCATAGTAGAAGATTTCCTATATATTTTATTACTAATTTTTTCCATCATCATCTCTTTCTCCTCTCTTTCTCCTCCTATTGGTCCTCTCCTCCGCTCTTCTTTTCCTCCTCCACTCTTCCTATCCCCTCACTCTTCATCCTCCCATCTCTTTCACCTCTCTTCCTCCCTCCACTCTTCCTCTCCTCTCTTCCTCCTCATTTCTTCCTCCTCTCTTTAACTCTTCCTCCTCCCATCATGTATTAATTATTCTAATCAATGTCTTATTTTTGCACCTTTTACCCTTATTAAGCACAACAAAGAATATCTATTATTTTGGTTAATCCACCATTTTGACAAGTAAGATTGGGGGTTATTTGTAGGAGGTCTTGAACTTGGTAAAATCTAAGGTTTTAGAAGCATCTATTTTCTTAATAATTTCCTAGCTTATATGTTCTAGATGTTATTACCTGTAGATTTACTTAAGGCTGTTTAAGTGCAGCAAGCTGTCCACTGATCTTGTTTTTTAAGTATCTCGAAATACAAATCATTGCTGAAGTTCAATCGTGTCTATGGACAAACAAGTATGATAATGTTGCTTCCAGAAGCTTAAACATATTTATTGATGATTATGGCTAGTATTCTCGAGCTCAAGCTACAATTTTTTACACCTTTCATTTTGAGTTCTTTTTTCTTCATTAGTTATGAAGATAAGTCAATTTTTGTTCACTAGGATTTGAAAGCAAAAGTTGCCCAAACTACTCCATGGTGCTTGTTTTGACTGACATACATTTTAAGACTCTTAGGTATTGAAGGAATTGATACAAAGTTACAAAAGTTGCAATGTTCATGATGTTTGACACTAAATAATTTTCATGGTAATCACATTTAGATCAGCAACCTTGCTAATTCTTTCCATCATGATCAGCATATACATCTGTGCATTTTTCAGATGCTGTTGAAGGGACTACACTAGTTTTGTTGGGACTACCATATCTTGGAAAAACTAGACCAGAAAATACTAGAGTAAAAATTAGAGTTGGGTTGCTTTTGTAGGGTTTGCACTTGTTCTGTTGGGACTGCCATATGTTGGGAAAACTATATCTGCTGTTTTGATGATGCAAATGCTTGGAGTCGATAATTCATTAGTTATATGTTGGTGAATTGCTGATTTTTTTTTTTTTTTATTTGCATTGTTCATCTATATGCTGATGTTGTAGGGTGTGATCATGTGATTTATGCATATGAGATTGCGAATGTGCATAAAAATTATATAGAAATGCTCGCAGGCAATGAACACTAAGCATTTTTTAATACATAAAAAATGAATGTGCATCTAAAAACTGTCAATCCCATCAGCATTAGCGTTTCTATGCTTTTGTTTCTCTAGTTGACTACATATGGAATTGTGAATGTGGATAATAATATTTTTGTAAACCATCAACTAGAGATACTAATTTGATAGATTGTTGGATTATAAAAATTAAAATGAATATGATTATTGGAGGTTATTGGAAATTATGAAAATAGAAACAAAAAATGTAAATAATTAAAGAAATATAAATAAGAAGAAATAATAATATTTTATTATTATAAAGAGTGTGATAATTAATGTAATATGGGCTTTAAATTTTGAGTAATCAGCTAAAAGTAAAATAATTACATATTAATCAAATTTTAAAAATTGAGATGGTCAATCCAATACTAATACTCTATTAGCATGAGTGACTTCGATGTTAGGTAAATAAATTATAGACAAGGCGGTAGTGTTCAGTTTCTCTATCAGATCAAAAATGCTTTTGGGTCAGGATTGCCTATTGTGCTAGGTTAGACTAAACTGAACTCATTCAATCTTAGTTTGCTGCCTTCTCTCCTATAATTACAATCAATATAAAAACAGAGCATATATAATAATGAAGTCCGAACATTAATTTCTACAGAGTTCTAAATATGCACACATGGTAATTTTTTAATTACAACAAAATTAATGAAAATAGCATCTTGTTAGTGCATGTTTCCACTTGAGTCATTTGAAAATAACATAAGTGGAGTGAACAAGCACTACCAATTTGTTTTTTTAAAAAAATGTGATTCATTATTAAATTTTTTGTTTTTTTTCATATAATTTCTGTATTTACTCTTTTTTTTAAAAAAAACTATATGACGCTTACACAATCCACAATTACAAATATAATTTTTCTTTAAAAATAGCTGTTGCAAATAACATGTTAGAAATATTATAAAACAAGTCAAATGCTCTAGTGAATTTGGATTTTTTGGAGTTTCTTTCCAATCTCTAGGATATAGAGTGGGGCTTACATAAACAAGCCAGCTTGACTTAGCTTAGCTCGAGTTATTTATTTTTTAAATAAAATTTGATAGTTAAAAAAATTAGAGAAATTGCAAAAAAAAAAAAAAAAAAAAAATTTAATGGAACTTTTACAATCCAGTCGAATTAGAACATTGCAAACTTTTGTAAATATTATTTGTAACTAGTTAATATTTTTCCATAATAACAATATATTATATGTCTACAAAAATTACAAATACAATACATATAATATAATTGTATATATTAATATTTCCTATATGATTTCTACATACTAGTATATAAAATATTAAATCTTACATACTAACTATTGTACAAATTATAAAATATAGATATGAAGTATATTCAATATATATATAGGCATAACTGATTAGATAAATACTATATATTAAATTATCAAATGTACTATGCTTATATTATTAACTAATATATATGATATATGATCTTTTCTCCTCATAATGAACATGAAGTTTCCTCATAGATGCCTCAGTCCACAAAGAAGATCGACTTATATTTGATTAAGAGACTTGGAAAGAAGACTATATGGTAATAATGGCAAATTAGTTTTTGTGGCCCTTGGTCTTTTTCTTTGATGATGTGGTCCTTGGTCCTTGACAATGACATTGAATACAACTTTATTACATGAGTTTTGCTACATACAAGCACAGTCGCGCACTAATCTGTGCACCAACACTGATTTATTCATACTTAAAATTTAAATTAACACTGTTTTCAATAAAATCTACTTTTTGACCAATCACATCACATTGGTACACAGATTAGTACACAATTGTGCTTGCAACTATACTTTTCCTTATTACATAATCAGAAAGAGAAATAAATGATAAGTGAAAAGACTAATTTATCTCCGGGGTGGAGCCGATAAGCGGATATAATGGGTTGTGTATAAGAGTATTTTAGTACTTACGTACCAAAAACAGGACAATCCTTCCAACAGTGCCTATGCTTTGTTTTATTACCAGACTTTTCCTCCCACAAAGAGAAAATCCTTGTGTGTAAACAGGCGGTATGAAAGAGTGTAATAGTTGTTTGATTCTGAGTGGTACAAAGCTTTATACAAGTAAACAACAGAAAATAGGAAAGGAATCTAATGATCAGGAAAACTAATCCTATATATTGACTAAATATACACCTACTTAACTGGTGAATATTACATAATAATTACAATTAACAGAGGATTATTTCCATATATTTGTAGCCAAGAATCAAGGAGTGAATTGTGGCTTAACATGAGGAGCAATGGATGGTGTTCACTTATCAGTGTACTCTTATTTCTCTTTGGTCAAAACGGACATGTATATCAATACAGATATCTAAAGAGAATGTAGCGGTCATCAACTTTCACTATTGTTTAACTTGTCTTTGGGGATACATCTCATATAAAACATAATACAACACCACATCTTTGGACAGCATTTAATATTAGAAGAAGACGAAGACTTGGAAAGAAGACTATATGGTAAAAATACGGACTTTTTGGGGTCCTTGTTCCTTTTGTCTTGGTCGTAATTTACAAGACTTTTCCTAGCCCCCACAATCATGCACCATTTCACTAAAACTCTCTTGTTCTCGGTGTGATATTCCATCCCCAAAACTCTCTCATATGATAGGTACTATACAAGTTTTACTATCTTTCCTTTTGATACCTTCGATCAAAATGGACATGTGTCTCAATATAGATATCTAAAGAGAAGGTACGGGTCATCCACTTTCACTATTGTTTATACTCTTTTTTACATGTCTTTTTTTGTCATACTGTTAGCTGGTAGCCCTAAAGTTTTCTGGAAAATAGATCGAGTGGCTATCTTGTTTAGCTTGCCGTTGGGGATACGTCTCATAAAAACATAATACATGAACACCACATCTTTGGACAGCACTTAATATTAGAAGAAGACGAAGACTTGGAAAGAAGACTATATGGTTAAAATGACAGACTTTTTGGGGTCCTTGTTCCTTCTTCGTGATCTTAATTAATTACAAGACTTTTCCCTGGCCCCTACAATAATGCACCATTTCACCAAGGCTGTGTGCTCTTATTTCTATAAATTACATCTCTTGTTCTTGGTGTGATATTCCATCCCCAAAACTCTCATATTATAGGTACTATACAAGTCTTACTATTTTTCCTTCCGATGCCTTCGATCAAAATGGACATGCGTCTCAATATAGATAAGATATCTAAAGAGAAGGTACGGATCATCGACTTTCACTATTGTTTATATTCTTTTTTACATGTCTTTTTTTTTTTCATACTGTTAGCTGGTAGCCCTAAAGTTTTCTGGAAAATAGATCGAGTGGCCATCTTTTTAGCTTGCCCTTGGGCATACATCTCGCATAAAACATAATACGTACAACACCACATCTTTGAATAGCACTTAATATTTAGGCTCGAATTCACTTTCTTTATCGACGTAATTCTTCTAAAAAAATTAAATTTTGATTTTAGGTATCAAACTCGAAACTTGAACAGCTAGCGTGGTAGAAACGTTAACGTTTCCTATCTCAGCGCTTTAGGGACATGAATTGTTTTTCTTTTTAGGCATTGATATAAAGCTAATAAAATATCTTAACGCGATTTATTTTTTTACTATTCAAAAACTAATTGATCTATAGATGGCTAGAAATATTGACCACTGACCATTGGCTATTTCAGATGATTTTCATGACCACTAACCACATCCTTTTTTACCTGTTACTTCTATATTTTTCTGACATCATCGTAAAGACTGGCTGGCCTACGATTGGAATGTTTCCGATTTCATTTGGGGTAGCTGGGAAAGGATTGATAAATAGCGAAACTGTGATGAAGTCAAATGTTAACATTATTTTATGTGATTTACAGCGGCTAAATTTTATTTTATAATAAAAATAATTTTATAATCAAACATATATCAAATATATTAATTTATGACATTACTTTTATGAAATTTTTATGACTAAAATATTTCTCTTAAATAAAATTATGTAAACATAAAAACAGACACAAGCCTTAGGTGGATAACATATTTCCTTAATTATTGTCACGATATAGCATGAATAGGCCAGCATTCTTTCTTAAGTTTCTTCCTTCGTTTAAGCTTTACAGAACTAGCCCAGCACTTAGTGAGGATACCTTAGGGCTTAGGCTACCTTTGGCAACATAATAGACAACATATTGAGATATTAGAAGTATTTAGACAAGTCCTTAGTCTTTAAATTTTTACTTTATATCAAGGAAAATCCTACTTCTACAGAGAATACCCACCTAGAGTGGGTATCGATTGTACTTTTTTTACTTAATGGTTAATGAAGTACTTTTTAATGATTTTATGAATTTTTTTCTTTTATTTTTAAGATGTTTACAAAAGTATTTGAAAAAAAAAAAATTAACATGAATTGTTAAGGATTCTTGGTGAGAATCTTCGGTGGGTGTACCATCGCCCTTATATCAATGCCTAAAGAGAAAATAATTCATGTCCCTGAAGAAAGCTGAGATAGGAAACGTACGTCAAAACCTTTTTACCCGTAGAAAACAAAACTTTTTCACCATGAGGACAAACCGACAAAATGGCAGGTCATGTTCTTTTTCTTGGAGTCTTCCCTTAATAAGGCTGGAGATATTGGGGGGAGATGGTTTTTATACTTTTATGAAAACTGAATGGGTGGATTAGGATTTCACAGCACCGTTTTTTTTTTTAGAAATGATATTTATAATTATGGTTGTGCAAGCAGCATACAATTACTTTAAAAAAAATAAATTAATATGGGACCCACATAAAAAAAATTATTTTTATAATTTTTTTTATTCATTCCGTACAATCGTTTACATCCTGTTTACATGTGCCAACTGCATATAGCAGTTTTGTTTTTTTTTATGCACAGCACGTTCTTTTAGGATTTCACTTGTGTTTAACGCACGTTATTTATACTCTTTTCTATATGTTCTTTTAGGATACATCTCATATAAACATAATACAACCCCACATCTTTGAATAGCACTTAGCAGTTGTTTGAAATGTGAGATGAGATAAAATGATTTTAAATGAAAGTTAAAAGTTGAATCTTATTTTTTAATATTATTATTATTTTATAATTTAAAAAAATTAAATTATTTATTATATTTTATGTGAGAATTTAAAAAATTGTAATAGTTAGATGAGATGGAATGATATAAGTTAAGAGTATTTCTTAATCTAAATGTTGTCTTAATTTAGAAAAAGATGAAGACTTGGAAAGAATCGGCCTCATTTGGATTGGGAGGTGATCTCCTTTATTTCATCTCATCATTACAATTTTTTCAAAATTTCATATAAAATATAATGAATAATTCAATTTTTTCAAATCTCAATTTAACTTTTTCAAATTTTAAAATAATAATAACAATATTTTATTTAATTTTTATCTTTTATTCAAAATTATATCTAAATCCAAACGAGGCCCTAAGGTAATAATAACTTAGACTTTTTGGGTTCCTTGTTCCTTTGACAACGAAAATGAATACTAGTTTATCTACTCTGGTGGAGCATTTGAGTGGAAATAATGCATTGTGTACAAGATATTTTACTGCTTAACAAAACCAAAAACAGGTCAATCCTTCGCCCACAGGCGGCTGTGCTTTATCTTGATCTTAATTTACAAGACTTTTCCCTGCCCCCACAATCATACACCATTTCACTAAGCCTTGTGTGCTCTTATTTTATAAATTCCAATATCTCTGGTTCTTGGTGTGATCTTCCATCCCCAAAACTCTCTCATATTATAGGTATACAGGTTTTAGTATTTTAATTACTGTTTTTACTTTCAATACCTTCGATCAAAACGGACATGTGTATCAATACAAATATCTAAAGAGAATGTACGGATCATCGACTTTCACCATTGTAAACTTTCATTCTTTATATTCTTTTCTTATTTAGAGAAAATAAATGATAAGACATAAGAAATTAAGACGTGCTCCAGATTTTCTTTCATACCGTTAGGTAGCCCCAAAGTTTTTTGGTCGAAAATTGAGTTGTTGTCTTTTTTTTTTCTTTTTTTTTTAATATTCCCTTAGGCTTAGGCGTTATACATCTCATATAAAACGTAAAACAACATGACCACATCTATCAATAGCACTTATAATGTCGCATCTCAGCCAAGTACAGTGAACCAGCTGGAAAGAAAAAATAAAGAAAATACTTATATAGACTTTTATTTATATATAATTAATGGGTGTGTAAGCTTGCATTTTGTGTAATTATTATCAAATATTCTTGTACGTGCTTTGATTTTATATATTATAAAGAGTATATAACCAGCATAAAATATGGGTACGAATTCATTTTCGTTATCCATGTAATTCTTCTAGAAATAAATCAAGAAAATGAGGAGACCTAAAAATTTCACTAGCAATTACAAACAATTTTGACATGAAATTCTAGGTAGACATAAAAAGCTTGTGTTTTAATAAGTGAAAATGGAGGCGTACGTATTGCATTCTTTGATGGATGAACATTATTCTTATTCTCCCATTTGAAGACACAGAGAGGGGAAGAAAAACGTAGACAGAATAATTCCGAGGTGATGGCAACCATCTTGCTTCTTCTTCTCTTCTCAGCAATTTTCACTGCAGACGCTCAACAAACTGGACAGTCCGTTATCAGGCCAGGTTCTTTGTTAACACCTACAGCCACAGGCACCAACTCTTCATGGCTGTCACGTTCTGGTCGATATGCCTTTGGATTCTACAAGCAGGGCAACGGCTATGCTGTCGGGATTTTTGTTGCCGGGATTCCACAGAAGACTGTGGTCTGGACAGCCAACCGAGACAATCCTCCACTTCCCGCTGATGTTAAATTGAACTTCACAAGCGATGGACGGTTGGTTCTACAATCAGCACAAGCTGACACGGTGATCGGGATCGTCAGTAGTACTGAAGGTGCAGCAGCGGCATCGATGTTGAATTCAGGCAACTTTGTTCTCTATAACTCTGATAACAGGACAATAATATGGCAGAGTTTCGACCATCCAACTGACACCTTCTTACCAGGTCAGAAGCTCACGACCGATGAAGTGCTGTTTTCCAGTCGTTCGGACACCGACCACTCAACAGGCATTTTTCGTCTCATAATGCAACAAGATGGATGGCTGTCGATGTACCCGGTTGGAACCCCATTCGAACTTCAATATGGTTATTTTGGAAAAGGTAAAGATGGAGAAGGAACTGATGTTTCGCTAAATTTTGATTTTGATGGTCGCCTCTACTTGCTCAATGGCACCGGCATATCAATAGTGAACATTACAATGGGAGATCCAAAAGAAGGTGTAATCTACCGTTTGAGAATTGACCCTGATGGCAGGTTGCGACATTACTCGCACAATCTGGATCAGAATGGTGATTGGAAAGTCACTTTGTTAGGCCCGGAAGATGTGTGTGCCCCTAAGGGTCTCTGTGGCATCAATGGATTTTGTGTTACAAACGATCTAAAATTTGGTTGCAAATGTCTTCCCGGATTCAAACCTGTTAACGGAGATGATTGGACTTTTGGATGTGAAAGGAATTTTGATTCAAAAAGTTGCAAAAGCAATGAAGCAGTTTCTGGATATAACATGAGTGTAGAGCCTAATATCGTATGGGAAAATGCTAACTATTCTATCATGAGCAATTCAACCCAATACTTGTGTGAAGAAGCATGTTTAAGGGACTGCAACTGTGAAGTTGCATTGTACAAAAACGGAGATTGTTGGAAACAAAGGCTTCCTTTGAGATTTGGAAGAAGACAACAGAGTGACTCTAGCGTAGCCCTCATCAAGGTAATGTCTTCACTCTCTACGGATCCAATTGTGCCAAAAGAATGCAAAAAGGAGATTCGAGTGGACATCCTGATTATTGCCCTTTCTTTGCTTGTATTTGCATGCATTGTCTTGGCAGTTTCTGGAATTGTAGTTTACAAATATCGTGTTTGGGCCAACAAAAACATATCTAACAATGAACAAGTTAGCTTGGGTGAGGATGTTGCTCCAAAATCATATACTTACGCAGAACTTGAGAAAGTGACTGGTGGTTTCAAAGAAGAGCTCGGTAGAGGAGCCTTTGGGATTGTTTATAGAGGGGCAATATGGAATGGCGAGAAGATTGTGGCTGTCAAACGACTGGACAAATTGTTGGCTGAGCGGGAAAGAGAGTTTCAGACGGAGGTGAAAGTTATCGGGAGAACACATCACAAAAATCTAGTCCGGTTACTCGGGTATTGCCATGATGGACCGAATAGGCTTTTGGTGTACGATTACATGAGCAATGGTTCACTTGCAGATATACTCTTCAAGCCATCAAAACAACGACCTTTTTGGGATAGAAGAGTTGAAATTGCTCGCAATATAGCGAAAGGAATTCTCTATCTCCACGAAGAGTGTGAGCCACAGATCATTCACTGCGACATAAAACCACATAACATTCTCATGGATGAGAACGGGTGTGCAAAACTCGCTGATTTCGGATTAGCGAAGTTGTTGAAACCAGACCAAACCAAAACCTATACCAACATAAGAGGCACAAAGGGATATGTCGCACCAGAGTGGCATCGAAATCTGCCCGTGACAGTCAAAGTAGATGTGTATAGCTTTGGAATTGTGCTCTTGGAGATTATTTGTTGTCGAAGGAATGCGGACTTTGATCTTCCCGAGCAAGAAGCAATTCTAGAAGAATGGGCATACCATTGCTTTGAATGTGGTGAGCTGGGAAAACTTTTGAGTGATGAGGTGGTCGACAAGAAACAACTAGAAAGAATGGTTAAGGTAGCACTCTGGTGCATTCTAGATGAGCCGTCACTTCGTCCTTCAATGAAGAAGGTTCTACATATGTTGGAAGGTACTATTGATATTCCAATCCCTCCCAGTCCGACATCTTTTCTCACTACCCTCTAAATTGGTTTTGTAATTTATCTGTCTCAAAAGTCGAAACCCAAGCATGGAATGGTTTGAAATAATAAGTGCTCAGCACATTCTATTGCTTAGAAGGGGATAAAGAAGATAAAAGATCTCTTGCAATTGGTGCAATCGTTTCTATTTCTTTCTAGTTGTAGTTCCTAATACATGTATTCCATTGCTACACAAGTGTTTTAGTTTCTTATTGTATTGTATCCATATATGGGATACAATGGTTTACCGACTACATTGATTGCAAACATAAGCATTGACTGTATCACCAGGCCTTTTTAAAGGCTAGTTTGGTAGACAATTTGAAGTTGTTTTCCCTTTCTTTTTCTTTTTTTTTTTATTTTTTTATTTTTTTTATTTTTTATTATTATATGCAAATCCAATGCATTGCTTGAACTTTGATGAACCTGTATCAAGGTTAACTCGAATACCAGATCATGCGGCCTCTTGGTTGTGCAATTTTTGCGACATTAGTTTTTTGGGTGACATATATAATAACACAAAAAGCAGGTCGAGCAGAACAAAAACAAACTGATTTACATTGACAAGTAAACCAAAAGCAACAACTTTGTATAGCGTCAAATCAACTCATTTACTCAATTTCACATTTGTAATCCTCACATTTCAATTAGTTTACAACAATTTCAAACTCTAATACTCTTCAACACCCTTCATTCCACAAAGAAGACTTGTATTTGATTAAGGCGAAGATAGTTGGGAAAGAAGATTGTGGGAGTAATACTAACAGACTTTTTGGGGCTCCATGTTTCTCGACAACGAAATAAAATACACTTTATTACATAATCGTAAAGGAAAAAAGGAAATAGAAATGATATGTACGTTGTGCAGAAGAGTATTTTAGTAATTACAGAAACATGTGGTTTGTGAACAGATGAAAACAAAACAAAACAAAAACGAACAATCCTTCCACCGGTGGCTCTGTATTCTTTGTTTTCTACAAGACTTTTCCTCCAGAGTCACCATTTCACTCAGACCTATAAATTCAATTTCTGGCTCTTGTTGTCTGTAATCCACAAGGGCAAAAACTCTCTCATATTATAGGCATATAAGTTTTACTATTTTTCATTTCAATGTCTTCAAAAGGGACACGCGTTTCAATACAGATTTCTAAAGAGAAGGCATGGGTTATCAACTTTAACTATTGTAAGTGAAATTTTTCAAGTTCCCCTGGTTATGCACACTAATACTGAACAAAACTATTAACTCAGATTTGTATAAAATAATAAAAATATTACCACAATAATTTAGTTACGAAGGGAAATCCTTTGAAGAACTCCTCAAAGATAAAACCCTATGGGACAACCAAACTTAAGAAAACTAATTTTATTGATTGAGAGTATTATAAGTAAAACGTTTACAAAACCTTTGTAACTAGACACGTTTACCAAAGACATGCAACCCGTTTGTCTTCTACCGTAGTAGGTAATCAGAACCTCTGACACTATCCAATCTTTGTCTTTCCTACTGGAACCTCCAGTGGTTGAACTCGAACACGGCAACTCTCCTTTGGAGTATGCTCTCACTCAATTTCACGAATTGAGCTTTTTGAAAAATCCTTCTCTCAAGGATTTTCTCTTATACTATTTTTTGAAGTTCTACCCAGTTCTTCATGCTTTCAATACTTATGAATATGTGCTTTTCAAGTGTTCGACCCAAACCCTTAGCCGACTCCTCTACAAATAGGCAATGTTGTAATTGATTTGGAGAAGGACTCTGCTGACATGTTTATCTAGAATCTCAATCAGATACGTCGCTAACGATTTGCAAACATCTTGGACTGGAACACTTCTTCTGGATTGCATCAAGTTCAAATCAGCTTCAGTTTCTTCAATAAAAATTGCATCTTTATCTCTTTAACTAACTCTTAGACTCGAAACATACATAGGATTCTTGTAAACTCTTATCTTATAATTTAAATAAGATTTGACAAGAGTTACACTCCAAATACTTATTCTTATTGAATACTTCTATACAAATACTCATCCTACCCAAACATAAATTACATTTATAGTAAGTTTTCTGAAAAATTGAGTTGCTTACCCGTTTTTTTTTTTTTTTTTTTTCCTTCTTTTTAATGCCCTGAATGGTTATACGTCTCATACAAAACAAAATACAACACCACATCTATGAATAGCTCTTAATGTGGCATCTCAGCCAAGTTCTTAGAATTTAAGTTAATTATATAATTGGGTGTATTCCCTTGAATTTTGTGTACTTAGCAGTCAAAATTGGTTAATTTTGTACTTGTTAGTTATATGGAGAAAAAGTTATTCAAATGTATAGTACCTATATGATAATTGATCGTTTTTGTTTTTGTCTTTTTTTTTTTCTTTTTTCTTTTTAATTGAATGAGCCTCAAATGCAGTACTTGGCCTGATGGATATTTTATATGTTTAAAAAAGTAGTGCCCATAACCTACATAATATTTGGGCTTAAATTCCAATTCACTTTCTTTATCGACGAATTCTTTTAGATATAAACCAAAAAAATCAGGTGACCTGAAATCTCATTAACAATAAGAAACAATTTTAACATGCAACTTTTGTAAAGAACAAAGTTCATCTTTAAAATGGGTTGGAACATATTCAAAAAATTATTATGTATCTAATTTTAAGCATATGAAAAGTTAATGAAGGACTGGTGACACTTGTTAATTGGACTTATAAAAAAAACATGCTCAAAATATAAACAAAAGTTGCTCTAACTCACACACGAGCTATATCACAATCAGATACACATAGCAAGGCCAACTACTCATTATCACAAGCACGCACGGCTGGAAAGATGACAATTCCACCAAAAACATCTCAGCCAAGTACTTAGCCCAAAATGTGTGGACGGATGACACCTTTCCTTGTTCTCATTATGTCAAAATAAAAACTTTTCCTTTCTGCCCTCATTATCCAGTTCCCATCTCAGAGCATGTTTGGCAATAAAAAATAAATCTGAGTTGTATTTTAAGGTGTGCCTTTTTAATGATTAAAGAATGTTAAAAATATATTTAAAAATAATAATAAAAAAAATAAAAAAAACTTCAAATATACTATAAGTAATTCACTACCCTGCCTTTTTAGGTACTAGTTTATTCAATGGGTTGGTGGTAGTTACTAGAGTGGACGCATTGTGCTGAACCATACGTAGTTATAGAAACAAGTGGTTCTAAGCAAAGGAGAACAAGAAAGAAAAGCAGGATAACTCCACGAAACATGTGCTTTTCCACAACATTCACCCCACACTACATCCTTGCGTGCTGCATTCTTTGACTTTTCCAATTGAAAGCAGATCCAGTGGAAGAAAAACGCAGACGTGACCATGGCAACCATCTGGCCTCTTCTTCTTCTCTTCTCAGTAATTTCCACTGCAGAAGCTCAACAACCTGAGCAATCCTTTTTCAGGCCAGGCACTTTGTTAACACCTAGGGGTACCAACTCTTCATGGCTATCACGTTCCGGTCTATATGCCTTTGGGTTCTACAAGCTGCAGGGCAACGGCTATGCTGTTGGAATTTTTATTTCCGGGATTCCACAGAAGACTCTGGTCTGGACAGCCAACAGAGACAATCCTCCACTTCCTGATGATGTTAAATTGAACTTCACAAGCGATGGACGGCTGGTTCTGCAGACGGCACAAGGCATGGAGACGGGGATCGCCGGTAATACCGAAGGTGCAGCAGCGGCATCGATGCTGGATTCGGGCAACTTTGTTCTTTATAACTCTGATAACTTGACAATATGGCAGAGTTTCAACAGACCAACCGACACCTTTTTACCAGGTCAGAAACTCGCAACCGATCAGTCCGAACCAATCAACAGGCATATTTCGTCTCATAATGCAACAAGATGGATGGCTGGCGATGTACCCGGTTGGAACCCCATTCACACTTGAATATGGTTACTGGGGAGCTGGTGTTTCTGGAGAAGGAACTGATGTTTCACTGAATTTTGATGCTGATGGTCGCCTCTATTTGCTCAATGGCACCGGCATGTCAATAGTGAACATTACAACGGGAGATCCAACAAAAGGTGTAATCTACCGTTTGAGAATTGACCCTGACGGGATCTTGCGGCATTACTCGCACAATATGGATCAGAATGGTTTTTGGAATGTTACATGGTCAGGTCCGAAAGACGAGTGTGACCCTAAGGGTCTCTGTGGCATCAATGCATTTTGCGATCAAGATGCTGGTTGTGAATGTCTACCCGGATTCAAACGTGTTAACCAAGACGATTGGGCTTCAGGCTGTGAAAGAAATTTCGATTCTAAAAGTTGCAAAAGCAACGATGCAGTCACTGGATATAACATGGAAGCAGAGCTTCATACCGTATGGCAAAATGATAGCTATTCTATCCTAAATTCTTCAACCCAAGACGCCTGTGGAGAAGCATGTTTGGGGGACTGTAACTGTGAAGTTGCGCAGTACAAAGATGGAGAGTGTAGGAAACAAAGGCTTCCTTTGAGATTTGGAAGAAGACAAGCGTAGCCCTCATCAAGGTAGGTACGTCTCCACTCTCTCCGGATCCAAGTGTGCCGAAAGAAAGCGAAAATAAGAATCAAGTGAACATTCTGATTATTGGCGTTTCATTGCTTTCATTTGCATGCATTATCTTGGCAATTTCTGGAATTGCAATTTACAAATATCGTCGTTGGCTGTATAGAAACGTATCTAACACTCGTTGATATTCCAAAACATAACTGAAACAAGGAACAAGTTGCCTTGAGTGAGAGGATATTGCTCCAAAATCATTTAGTTTTGGAGAACTTGAGGTTTGTTTGAGGTGTCGTCAAATACGAAATCAAAACAACGAGTAGTCACTTGTTATCCTGAAAACAAGTAGCTGATGATTTCCAGGAAGTGCTCGAAAAAGGAGGCTTTGGGCTTTTTTTCATAGAGGGGCAATATGTAATGGCCCGAAGGTTCTGGCCATCAAAAGACTTGTAATTGGTGCATCCATGCTTTGTTATTTTCTAAATGTTGTTAACTCTATCTCAATGCCCATTGCATAATAGATGTTCTGCTTTCTTAATATATTGTATGTTGGTACAAGAGGGATATAAAAGAAGAAAATAGTGAAAGAATAAAGTTTGTTCCAAGGTTATTTACAATGTTGCTTTTTTTAAAATAATATTTGTCTCTACTAGTAACGATGTGCCCGCGAATTACTAGTAAATCTGCCTCTAAGGTATAATGAAGTTTAGAACAAATATGTTTGTTTAATTGCATTATGCTTAAACAAAATTAGACTTGAATACGAATTTTACTATCTAACCAAAATATAGAAATATGCTCTCTCAAGAATGAATAAATCTTAATAAGTAGTTTAGAAATGAAAACTTTTGAGAGAGGAAATTTTGAATTTTGCTTATGTGATTTGTAAATCTACATCCCAATAATTCTATTTGTAGATGACAAAAGGATGCCAACGAAAAGCTATGATTTTTCATTTAGCTAAAATTTGTTCCGACTTGGTCCAACAGTTACACACCCCTCCTCCAATCGATACCTGTGGTACTTGTTCAGCGCATTGAGGATTTAATTTCTTTTCCCTTGGGCTGGGCTGCTGGGCCACAGGCCCGAGTAGAGCCTATTCTCTCAATAAATGCAATTAAAATTGCTATATTGGGCCATTGGCATAGGATGATTCAAACCCCTTCCCTTTTGCATCAACCAAGGGTATCGATGCCACTGTGCCAATGAATGACTTATGTTATGCATTAGACCCGAAGTATTATAACCATTAGCATAAGCTTGTAAACGTTCCATAAATGATCTATTTTCAAAATAATTCTTAACTTTCAAAATAAATACCAAATTATTATTAATAATAAAAAAAAACCAAGATATATTTTGAAAATATATCCACCAACACCCACCATTTTCTAAATATATCTTGGTTAGAACATGAAAACTTATACATAAATAAATGTGTGTTTTGAGCTTGAACCTTCACATGGTAAAAATACGTCAAAACTAATCAGGATGGAATAGTATACATACTTTGAACTAGAAATCCTATAAGATTAGCCAAATCTATCTCATATATAAATTTTATTCTCTTTGGATAATTTAAAAAATCGACACATGGATTGGCCTAGTGTCTATATCCTGATTTTGTGAACGCTATAGAGACAAAACCTAATTTGCATATGAGGAAGCACCAACCCCGATACTCATATAGGAAGACTTATTGAAAGTGTCTTGTAATTAAAAATTTTAACAGAACTTTGTTATAAGTCTATTAAGAACTTATTAGTTAGCCTCTGATTTTCATTATAGTAGCAAGCACTTCAAACCCTACGATAGTAAATTATTTTGAAAACTAATTTTAATATCGCAGTGCTTACAAACCACAAATATATAATGTACTTTGCTCATTAAACTCAAGTCTTCATATTTTCAAGAGTTAAGTCGAGTTTCCATTATAGGTAATTTTATTGTATAGGCTTTAAACCTATCCCCTTTGATGTCTTCCACACCAACTCCTTTGCAAGTCCTTTAGTCAATGGATCTGCCAGATTTTTGGCAAGATCTCACAAAATCAATTGTAATTACTTCACCTATGAATAATTTTCATACATAGTTATGTCTTAATACGATATGCCAATACTTATCATTATTTATATGACTATAGGCTTGTGACTTTAGCATGACTTTTACAATACAAAGATATTAGTGGCATTGGTTTTGGTCAAATCGATATCTCTATCAATAAATTTTTTAGCCACTCTGCCTTTTTGCTGCAAGAAGCTAATACTATAAACTCTACTTCCATGGTAAAGTCAGTTATGCATGTCTGTTTTCTTGATCCCAGGAGATTGTCCCCTCTACCAAGGGTGAATATTTACCCACTGGTTCATTTGTGATCATCATGCTTATCCAATTAGCATTTGTATATCCTTCAACAACTAAAGGAAACCCGTTGCACTTAATATCATTATGCATGGTATTTTTTTAGTATTTTTTAAAAGTTTTTGTACAACTATCCAATGAATATGATTAGCATTTTTGTGTATCAACTAAATTTGTCCACTTCAAACGCAATATCTAGTCTGGTACAAGTCATAACATACATTAGAAAACCAACAACTATAGCATATTCAAGTTGATCCACTGCTCTCCCAGTATTAGGATACAATTTTAAATTTGTATCGTAAGGTGTAGCCATGGGTTTGCAATCAAAGCGATTAAACTTTTTCAATATTTTCTCAATATAACATGAATGGGTAAGAATTATACCATTATTGTTCCTTATAATTTTAGCACTCCCCCCACATTTGCAATATCCAAGTTCTTCATATCAAAATTAGATGAAAAAAATTTCTTAGTACTTTCAATGCTCATACTATCAATATCGAAAATCAACATGTCATCTACATATAAGCATATTATTACACCTTGATTTCCATTAAACTTATTGTAGACACATTTATCATATTCATAATCCTAAAATAATTTTTCACTACAGCTTTATCAGATTTATCATCCCATTGTTTTGGTGCTTGCTTAAATCTATAAAGTGACTTAACCAATTTAAAAACATTATGTTCTTGACCAAGCATTACAAACACCTCAGGTTGTTCCATATAAATTTATTCTTTTAGTTCACCATTCAAGAAGGCAATCTTAACATCTATTTGATGGGTTTCAAACTTGTAGATGACTACTAAAGCAATCAAAGTTATGCTACTAATCCTAGCAACAGGTGCGTAGGGGTCAAAATAATCTAAACCAACATTCTAGGTAAAACCTTTCGCTACTAGCCTTGCCTTAAAATTTTCAACTATTCCATCTACTTTCAGTTTCTTTTTGAAAATTCATTTGCAACCAATAAATGTTGAACTAGGGGGTAAGTCAACTAATTTTCAAGTATCATTGCCCATGATTGAATCAATTTCATCATTAATAGCTTCTTTCCAAAAAACTACATCATGAGACTTCATGGTCTCTTCATACGACAAGGGATCAGTCTCAACATTGTGTGTAATCTGTGACGCCCCCAGCTCCCATGTACGGACATGAGGAAATCGAGGCGTCGGGATGATTACAACACGAGTCACATATCCCATCGCCAAGTGTCAAGTGTGTGGATATACAACACGTGTACAACAAAACAATGTAGCGGTAATAAAAAGACTTTCAACTAGGCACCAGAATTTTACTTAAATACAAACTCGCATAAAACAAGCATACTAAAAATATTAGAAGTTCCAGTAACATCGTAAATCTAAAATACATAATTCAAAGACGGAAAATAATTTCCAAATAAAATAAGCCAAACTCCAAATCAGTCCTCCGGTAAAGCCACCTCTTCAGGCTCAGCCTCCTCCTCAACTGCATCCAAAATCTACGATACCTAAGACGGTACCACATGTAAATAATAATCAAACACCCACAAAATAAAAATGCATTAAAACCTTAACTATATGCATGATCAGGATACAATATGCATGAGATTCAAAAATAATCATTTCCCAAAAATAAATATTTTCCAAAGCACCCCAAAAATCCCATTTTTGGCGCAAAAATAATTCCTTTTCCAACTCACGCCAAAAATCACATTTGACCCAAAATATTTCCTTTAAAAACTTTTCCTCGCCATTTTCCCAAAAAATGTCCCAAAATCCAAGTCTCAGCTCAAAATCTATTTTTATTAATCGAATGCACCATGACCTACCCTAGGGGTCATCCGCACGCCCTGACTCCCTTCGTCACACCATGGGTAACAACCATGCATGTGACTTCGTAATGAGCGATGCCAAGTTCCGGGCCCAGCTCGTACATAGCCAAGCATCCTTTAACCCCTGCCAGTAGAGGGGCCACGGAGTCTGCACAAGAGCGTTACCAACCCGTCCGCTCCCGTTGTCGCCCAGCGACAACCCAGGGAACGTCACTCAGTATATTGCACTCCAGAGTAACCAGAGGAGCTCTACCAAGATAATCCCTCATCTCAGCTTGGGGTCGTGACACACACAGGCCCAAAAATTCATATACACAAGAAAACCCAGTTTTCAATATCCAACACATGTACATGCATGCCATTATGCGAAAAATCAAATTCTCCATTTTCAATCATGAACATGCATGCTCCATGCAATGCACACATCAAGACACAAAATATCCAAGAAATCTCAACATCAACCAACATACAAATAACTCTGTCCTCCAATCCATCTGACCCCCAAACTCTTCGGACTCAGTTCGACATAACCAACCATTCATAATTTATTGTTAAAATAAAAATATATTTAAATCTTAAATGAAGTTTGAAAAATACTTATAGTACTTTAAAATAATTTTTGGAAAATCAACAAGCTACAAAAGGCGTCTGCAAAACAACGTAACAATGCAAAATGCACTGTGGACGTGCGTACCAAAATATCCAAATCTGAACGGAGGCAAACAAAGGCTAAGGAAGGCTAGGGATGGCTCATGGAGGTCAATGGAGTTGATCATGGTGGCTAGTGGCTGTGGGTGGCAGCGCATGAAGGAGATCGACCCACTTTGAGGAAAAGAGGTCGTGGGAGACTGAGGGAGAGTGTAGTGGCTATTGGTCACGGTGGGGCATGAGATTGGACAGAGGAGATCATCGGTGGATGGGGAAGCCATTGGTGGTGGTGGTGGTGAGGTGGCATGGTGGCGTACTGTGGCGGAACGGAGGAAAGCCGTGGGTCTTGGTGGGCTTCATAGTGGCAAACGGCGGTGAGTTAGGAGCTGAGTTTGGTGGAGGATGTTGGTTGGTGGGAGGGGAAGCTGTGGTGGTGGTGGTGGCGCCGTTGGGCGGTGCACGGCGGCCTAGTAAATTCATGGCCATTTCAGGCCCTACATGGCTAAGAGAGAGAGAGTGGGGTGTGGGGGGTGGTGGCCGGTGCAGGGGAGGTTGTCGGAGAGTGGGGAAGACGATGGGCTAGGCGGTGATGCTGGACGGTGGTGCACAACGGCACCGACGACAGTGAGAGACTAACGGGAGGGAAAAGGGGAGGGAAGAGGAAAAAGAAGAAAAAAGAAGGAAAGAAGAAAAAGAAAGGAAAGAGAAAAAAAATGAAAAAATGAAAAAGAAAAGGAAGGGAAAGAAAGTGAGGTCCTGTCTTTTCAACTCGGGATCACAAACTAATCCAACGAAAATAAATTTTAAAACGACGAATTAAATTAAATAATTTAAACACAGTGACTTTATAAAATAAAATATTCGAATTCAACAATAAACTATTTTAAAATAAAGAGCACAATAAAATAAATAAAATCCAAATAAAAACATACAACTCAATATTAATAAAATAAAATAGTTAAAGCCCAACAATAAAATAATTCAAGCTAGAGAGTAATTTAAATGCAAAGTAATTATTAATATCAAGAAGACATATTATTTAAATCTCACAACTTAAAAATCATAAAACAATACAACGAAAAGCACGTTTAATTTAAAATAAAAGAACCACTTATTATAATATTTTAGATAATCGTTCAATAAAAATACATGTAAATATGGGGTATCATATCTTTCCCCCTTAAAATAAAATTTCGTCCTCAAAATTTGTGAGGTCAAACATCAGCGTCCAAGCATGATACGAGATACAACTTAGAACACATTTGGGAGAACCTTCATTGTATAACCTCAATCGACTCCTATGCTATAACCTCAAAACCTTCATTGTATACTACACCTTGGTAACCTAATAGCCACTCCCAAAGTTAACCATCCATAAACAAATTTGCACAACCAAATGATTAATCTCCAATTACAAGCATCTTCTCAAAATTTTGAGTCACCACTAATTCCTCAAAATCAGTACAAAATTTAAATACCTAATTATCTCCAAATATCACGCTCCAGCTGCGCACTCTAATAATTAACCAAAATACATAAAGATTATGTCCTCATAAATTAACACCATCAAGTACAAGCTTGATCAACACCTACTAACAAGAAAACATTTACCACATTTTGGTAGAAAATACAGTCTCCCAAAATCATGAATTATCACTCCTATTTCTTAATTAGCTCTCGCTACCCCAATCAAAAGTAATATTCCGCAATAATACACCCATGATAATTGACAAAAACCAATATCAAGTAATCTCAACATTTCAAATTGAAAACAAGTAACTTCATCTCAAAAATACATAGGTCCCACCCAAGGTAAAGAACAATTCTAAACTTCCACCCAGCAACCTAAACCCAAAAGCTCATTACCTAAACATTGCTAAAACCTTCTTGGTAACTTGCCCACTTGCTTCTACTCTCATAAGCTCTAATATTAGCATCACTAACTCTATCAACCGCACATTACAATTAAATTTCAAAGCAGGCCATACTGTTTAATCCCTAATCCATCAAAACTATTGCACAACACTCTTGGATCCTAAAGCCATATTACCTCATAAATCCATTTATGTTACCCACCGTTGATGCCTAAGCTTCAACTTTCAAAATTTTATCATACACCACACAAGGTGACCCAACAATCTCTTTTCAAGTTAAATAACAATGTATTTAATTCTTCCAACTGAACACTCAATCTCCAAGGAAAGTATAGCCTCAAAAATTTGGATTCCTATGTGACCTCAAGTCACAATTAATTCTTGAAAGTAATCACAACAATTATTGCCAACCATCAATCTATTGGGTAACCCGCTTCGACTGCACACTCCGACCAACTCATTAAAAACTCATGACTACAAAGATCTCTTGAATTTAATACTATCGTCTCGACTTCTCTTCAACACCTACCAAAACCACTTCTTCCAAGCCAAAAATGGAACAAAGACATGCACTCTCAAAATTCATACACTCACAACTATTAAGCATCGATTTGTCGTGTATCCTTATTAAAACCTATACTCCTCCAACGTACAAGTGATCCATTCCTACCATTTCCATCATCCGAACCTATATCCTTATATCAATATGAATCATTCCTAAATCTGCTCAACTTAAACCCTTAAAGTCAGCAAACAACTATTGCTTATAGTTTTGTACTGAGATTGACCTTAAACCTGCTAATAATCCACTCCCAAAAGTCTGCGGAACATATAGCCCCAAATTCAATCGCATTAGATGCCTACACATAATCTACTGCTTCCAACACCCTGATGGACCTATATCTTTAGAATCGATAAAAATCATTTCCTAAAATCTGCTACTACAATTTCGAGTTAACAATAATCATTTTCTGCACTAAATCGATACCATCAGTCCTCAGAAAAATACACGAACTAGATCATTACCTTCAATATCCCAAAGAAATACTCTCATGAAAAAATTTCATATCAATAACTCACTCTGATCACCCCATTTTTAATGGTTACAGACTAATCAATTACCAAAATAGATCACGCTAGTGCACAAAGTCTATGGAACTAAAAACTCAAATCTTATTATAAATCACTCTTCAAGTCCGCAGTTCTAAAATCTTAAACTATATAAGATTCACTCTCCGACATCCTCAAGATCAATGACCTTAATATAAAACATTCACCATATAAGGTATGTAAGTTCTAAAGCTCAATTGCTACCAAATTGCTTATCCGAATCAGCAAAATTTAAAACTTGAAATTTAATTAATCCCCCAAAGCTTATCAAATCTAACACCTTAACTTCCATAAACTTATTTCCCAAAATCTATAGGGCCTCAAACCTTAGATGAAATTCTCATAAAACAATCATTGAAGTTCGTTGAACTTACACCCTCCCATTCTATAAACTAATTCTATAAACTCTACAGAACCTAAAACCTCAAGTATCCTGAATAATTTAAAACTATTCCCCTCCTCAGCTACAACTTTATTTCCTACTCTAGAAATCGCCTAAACTATGCCGTTCCCTTCAAGCCTCGATATTATTAAAACAACCTACATTGATAAAAGTTCAAGCCTACTACACTAAATGTTCAAGCCTAACAATGACATTCTTAGTCATACCATCTTTCTGCCATAACTTAACCTTTAACCCACTTTTCAATTTCGGACGAAACAAAAAAAAAATAAAACAAAATCAAATCAAATCAATTAAATGATATAATATAATTTCAATTCAAATCAAGTCAAATCAAATAAAATTAATGCGAATTTTCTAAAATTAATTTCAAATCAACTAAAATCGAATTCATTTAGATAAAAACAACTCAAATTAAAGGAACAAAATAATTTCAAATAAAGCCTTTAAACTTTTCCGGTACTCCACTTATGGGATATATGGTTTTACCCAGAGCTGAACCTCTCTGATACCACCTGTGACGCCCCCAACTTCCACATAAGGACACGTGGAAATCGAGGCGTCAGGATGACGACAACACGGGTCACACATCCCATCGCCAAGTGCCAAATATGTAGATATGCAACACGTGTACAAAAAAAAATAAATGCAGTGGTAATAAAAATTCTTTCAACTAAGCACCAGAATTTTACATAAATACAAACTCGCTTAAAACAAGCGTACTAAAAATACTACAAGTTCCAGTAACATCGTAAATCTAAAATAAATAATTTAAAGACAGAAAATAATTTCCAAATAAAATAAGCAAAATTCCAAATCAATCCTCTGGCGGAGCCACCTCCTCAACTGCATCCAAAATCTACGATACCAAAGACGGTATCGCAGGTAAGTAATAATCCAAACACCCACAAGATAAAAAAATATATTAAAACCTCAACAATATGCATGATCAGTATGCAATATGCATGAGATCCGAAAATAATCATTTCTCAAAAATAATCATTTTCTAGCGCACGCCAAAAATCCTATTTTTGGTCCAAAAATAATTCATTTTCCAACTCACGCCAAAAATCACATTTGACCCAAAATATTTCCTTTAAAACCTTTCCTTCAGCATTTTTCCAAAAAATGGCCCGAAATCCAAGTCTTAGCTCAAAATCCATTTTTATTAACCTAATGCACTATGACTTCCCCTAATGGTCATCCGCACACCCTGGCTCCCTTCGTCACACCATGATTAACGACTATGCATGTGACTTCGTAACAAGCGATGCTCAGTTCCACGCCCAGTGCACACTTGGCCAAGCATCCTTTAGCCCCCCGCCAGTAGAGGGGCCACGGAGTCAGCACGAGAGCGTTACCATCCCGTCCATTTTCGTTGTCGCCCAGCGGCAACCTAGTGGACGCCACTCAGTATATTGCACTCTCGAGTGACCAGAGGAGCTCCACTAAGCTAATGCCCCATTTCGGCTTGGGGTCGTGATACATACGCACCCAAAAATCCATTTGCACTTGAAAATCTAGTTTTCAATATCCAACACATGTACATGCATGCCATTATGCGAAAAATCCAATTCTCCCTTTTCAATCATGAACATGCATACTCCATGCAATGCACACATCAAGACACAAAATATCCAAGAAATCTCAACATCAACCAAGATACAAATAACTCCGTCCTCCAATCCATCCGACTCCTGAACTCCTCGAACTCAGTCCGGCATAACCAACCAATCACAATGTATTATTAAAGTAAAAATATATTTAAATCTTAAATGAAGTTTAGAAAACACATAGAGCACTTTAAAATAATTTTTGGAAGATCAAAAAGCTACAAAAGGCGTCAACAAAGCAATGTAATAGTGCACAATGCACTGTGACCGTGGGTACCAAAATACCCAAATCTGAACGGAGGCAAAAAAAGGCTAGGGAAGGTTAAGGAATGACTCATGGAGGTCAGTGGAGTTGATCGTGGTGGCTGGTGGCCATGGGTGGCGGCACACGAAGGAGATCTGCCCACTTTGAGGAAAAGAGGCCGTGGGAGAGTGTGGTGGCTATAGGTCACAGTGAGTGGGGCATGAGATTGGATAGGGGAGGTCACCGGTAGATGGGGAAGCCATTGATAGTGGCGGTGAGGTGGCATGGTGGCGCACGGCGGTGGAACGAAGGAAAAGCCATGCGTCTTGGTGGGTTTTACGATGGCGAACGACAGTGAGTTAGGGGCTGAACTTGGTGTAGGATGTTGGCCTATAGGAGGGGAAGTTGTGGTGGTGGTGGTGGCGCCGTTGAGAGGCGCACGGCCGCCCAATAAATTCTCGGCCATTTCGGGCCCTACACGGCTAAGAGAGAGAGAGAGTGGGGCGTGGGGGTTGGTGGCCGGTGTAGGGGAGGTCGTCGAAGAGTGGGGAAGATGGTGGGCTGGGCGGTGACGCCGGACGGTGGTGCTCGGCGTTACCGACGATAGTGAGAGTGACTCACGGGAGGGAAGAGGGGTGGGGGGGAGGGGCAAGCACGGGCTGGAGGCAGGAGGAAAAAGAAGAAAAAAGAAGGAAAGAAGAAAAACAAAGGAAAGAGAAAAAAAAAAAAAAGGAAATGAAAAAAAGTGAGGTCCAATCTTTTCAACTCAGGGTCTTAAACTGATCCAACGAAAATAAATTTTAAAACGAAGAATTAAATGAAATAATTTTTACATAGTGATTTTATGAAATAAAATATTAGAATTCAACAATAAACTATTTTAAAATAAAGAGCACAATAAAATAAATAAAATCTAAATAAAAACACTACAACTCAATATTAATAAAATAAAATAATTAAAGCCCAACAATAAAATAATTCAAGGTAGAGAGTAATTTAAATGCAAAGTAATTATTAATATCAATAAGACACAATATTTAAATCTCACAACTTAAAAATCATAAAATAATACAACGAAAAATACGTTTAATTTAAAATAAAAGAACCACTTATTATAATATTTTAGATAATCCTTTAGTAAAAATATATGTAAATATGGGGTATCACATAATCATTGTTTGACTACAAGATGAATCACTTGTGCCATCTACCAAGTACGTACACAACAAAATCTCTCTCAAATGACTTTTTAGTTTTGATTTGTTTACTCCTTGGCTCAAATGATTCACAATTTTCATTGTTATTTTCAAGTGATATGTCTAATTCCACTATTTTATTATTATAAAATAGAATTGCATTGAATATATTTGAAAAATCCAGTGTCCCAAGATTCAGTCATTGCATCAATGTCAAACATCAATAGAACTGTTGCGTTCCACAACTAGAAATATATATCCAACACTATGATATGCATAACCTAAGATAAATGTACTCAATGGCCTTTTGTCCTAACTATAGCTCGGCAACCCCAAACTTTGAAATGACTCAAGTTTGGTTTTCCTTTCTTCCATAGTTTATATGACGAGATTTTAGTTTTCTTGTGAGGTATTCTATTCAATATATAGCATTTGTAAGAACATCTTCTCCCAAAAAACTATTATTTAAACCATAATTAGTAAGCATGGCATTAACCATCTCTACCAAATTTCTACTTTTCCTTTCTACCACTCCATTTTGTTGTGGAGTTCACCATAATAGTCTCATGAATAATGCATACAGATTCACAATAAGCAAGAACGTGATTTTCCCCTCCTTTATCGGATCTAAGACACTTTATTTTGACGCCACCTTGATTTTCTACTTCATTTTTATATACTTAAAAATTATCCAAAACATAATATTTCAAATGCCTTTAATAAACATAGCAATATCTAGAGAAGTCATGAATGAAACTCGCAAAATACTTTTACCTCTTCTAGCAGGCGTTTGATGCATGTCACATACACAACTATCTATTAATTGCAATAAAGATAAAGTTTTATCTACTCCAAAAAATGTTTTTCTTAATTTTTTCCTGCATGAATATTTTATGTTTATCTATCATATCTTTAGCATATAGAGGAATTATATTTAAACTAACCATGTCATCAAGTCTCCTACCATGAATATGTCCTAAACAACAATGCATTAAAGAACATGAATTAAGCATATAAGCATAAACATTAATTTTATTACTAATACTAATTCCAAAAAAATTATTATCAATACTGAATTTGAACATACTTTTTGTAATATCTACATCCAGCACCAAGCCCAGGCCAAGTCCGCGGAGTTGTACAATTTTTTTTTTAGGTTAATAAGTATAGGTAGCCACTGGAGTTTTAACAAGTAAATTTAGAATAGATTATGAGCCCAAATTTTTAGTTTGGTGGAATATGGATATTTGGAAACAAATTTCAATTAATAGGCCAATATCTAAAACCTCAAGTGACATTTTTCAAAATAATTTTGGATAAGCCCACAGGCTACAATTATCTAGATTAATTATAAATTTTTTTTTCGAACTGTATGTTCAAAAGTTATTTTTAAGACCACTTAAAGTTTAGTAATTATTTTTGAGTTGGTATTAATGGACAAAATTTCTTTAGGAAGTCAAGGGCTGAAAACCCGTACATGTGGCCCAAGGTTCAAGCCCAATGGTTATTCTGTATCCTCCCACGTAAAAAGCACGCACATAAAATCTCCTCTTTCACTAGGGTTCTCAGCTACCTATAAATATACACATAAATGCAAATAATCACATACAAGCCCCATACACCTTCATCTTCTTCCTCTAGAGCCTAGGGTTGCCGCCACACACTTTCTCCACACAAGAGTATCTTTCCAAGCCTCTCCCTCCGCGGGCCCTCCCCACGTCCCCACGACCCATGTCTAGGAAACAATTAGTTACTACGACAACCACTTCCAACAGCCCCATTTAAGCAATCTCAAAACATGAACAGTATGCTGAAAACAGAGCCACAGCTAGCAACACCTCCTCACCTAGCTGAAGTCACTGAACAATCATCAAAGACTACCGTTGCCAGTTACACTGCTGTTCTCCTCCATCGTAAACAACCACCCATCGACGCTCAGCCCCATATCCGGTACCCACGCACGTCCCCAAACATCTCCTATTTCAAGCACTAACAACAAAGTAAGTTCTTCCTCAAGTCCTCCACCGAGCTCCCCTTTGTCGGCCTCTCACTCTCCCCGTGACCACTTATCCCACGAAAAATCCACACAACCGCAAACACGACTGCCCACCACCCCTATGCACCATCATCAACAACAAACAATGTTGGAGAGTAAGATTTCACTATCAGACTGAAGCCTCTCACTGGATGTTGCACCTCGTTGTCGGCCTCCTTATTTTTGTTAGATTGAGGTGTGGAGGCTTGGGTAGTATGTTACAGCAAGCTGTCCTATTTTTTGAAAATAGTTAAAAAATTGTTATTTTCTATTATTGTGAAGGTAGAATACTGGTTAGCTAGGTTATATACTAGTATGTGGATTTTAACTTGTAAACAAATATTTTTTGATTTAGGTTACCGTGATACAGCTAGATATTTCGATCTCAAACTGTAAAAAATACACTGCAAGAGTCACGTAAGTGGTGTTTCTATGCTAGTATTTGAATAAAATGTATGGATTGAGGTTGGCTTCGTGAAAATTTATACATGTTTTGTTATGAAATAAGAACTTGGGAAAAACAACCTTGATCATTTATTTGCATTACTCATGAAATTTGTATAAGAAGAGAAAAGCATTTTGTCATGACTAGTTTAGACATGAGCTAGTTTTTGGCATTCAGTTTTGACTTGTGCAAAAAATAATCTGAAAATTTGTGCATAGTTTTATAAAAATGCTCGGATTCTATTTTTGAGTTTATGAGAATGATCTGAATACATTTTGTACTTTGTTTTAATTTGATATGGCATCTGAAAACCTTTGGCATGATATACTGATTTGTGTCTAACTCTAATTCTGCTTTGCAATTGCTCTGCTTTGTTTGGGTTGGTATCAACTTCTTTGTCTCTAAGTGCACCCACTTTGGAAACAAAGTAGTTTTTATGATCTTTCCTGTATGCACACTAGAAGCTTCGAGAATAATAAGGAAAGATTCACTTTTATCTCTACTCGGTTTGGCCACATGGGATAGCACAACCCTATTACGGGGGTTAAGTATGGCCTATGTTCTTATGTGAAGTTCTGATATAACATGATGATGATACTCAGTTAATGTTATGCCAAAGTACTTTGAATTATAAACATTTGAACCATCACTATGTTAGTTTGAAAAGAAGCACATTTTGTTTTGCATGCTAAAACTACAAATAGTTTGTTTAGCATCCTGTAATCTGTAAATGCTCATGCTTACACATTGATATATGTCCCAGCTTGGGCAAGATTAGCTGGGGGTAGGAAGTTGAGTACCTAAGGGTACTTTGACTATTGGAGGATTTTCTTTAGTAGTTTGGTTTTGAGTATGTATATATATATGGTTTATGAAGACTTGTGAAATTTCTAGATATTCTGTTGGGTGTAATGGTAGTTGTGAAGAAATTGATTTATTTTATTGGATTAGTGTTTTGATAACCTTGTTAAGGAACTTATTTAACTTAAATGATTATTCCATCTAAAGCTTTGTGAGGATTGTTCTTATGTTTGATTGGAACAGGTGAATTCTTGTTTATAAAATAATTGGAAATGTTATTTATATTGCGAAGAGAAGATTTTTAGGTGTCGTAGTAACTCTCCAACCCTATCTAGGGACGGGCGTAACTAAGATAACTATTCCATAACTGGAAACATCTGCCTTCACTGAGATTGGGGTGTTCCTCTGCCATTCTGGTGCCAAGTACCCTCTTGTCCCTCAGACACCCATATGTGAAGGTCCTTGTCTGGTGTGGTATTAAAAACTTTGCCAATCCAAATTCAGATATTTTCATGGTCCAAAACTCGTCCATTAAAATGTTTTGAGGCTTTATGACACAACGAATAATTGAAGCATCACACTCTTCATGAAGGTAGAGGATCCGTCTTGCAACATCCAGTGCTATTTGTACTCTCTCATTTCAATATGGACACCTTTATGCTCTAAAGAGAAGATATGTAAGGGAGCCATTACTCATGTATTTGTAAACCAAAAGCCTTCTAGAGTCCTCAGCACAGTAACCCAGCAAACGTACTAATTTCTTATGGTGTCTCCCAATTGCTCGCATTTTTACTTTGAACTCCCTTTCACCTTCTTAGGGTGACCTCCTCCGTCAGCCCCAAGTTTCCATTCTCTAACAGCCTTTTGTACCTTAAAAATCTTCTTTTGAAAATGAAGAGTCCAGAGATTGCAAGGGCATTGCCTGAGAATATAGTAAAACAAAAGGCTACAAGAAGAATCTTCGCCGTTGTTGTCTTTTTGAGTTTGACGAGGACTTTTTTGTTTGGGATACTAACAACTTCATTGATGCTTCTCATACCATTTTTCAAGAATGCCTTGGACCCCTCTTTTGTATCTATTCTTACATATCTCAGTGAAAGAGCCTATTTCATAAAAGACCCACCGTCAGAGAGTGCCGCCCCACGGTTGCAATCTTCCAAACAAGACTGGCGACATTCTTCCTCTGACATCGATGCCTTAACATAAGGAAGATCTCTCCACATCATGCTATCAATGGTCTTGATGCTATAAAAGTCTGAATTATCTTTTCCACCTCTACAACCTGCTTCCGAGAAGTTTCTCTGGCAGCCAAGAGATTTATCATTCAGGTCTACGGAATTGGTCCTGGGAAGACAAACACGGTATGGTTTGTAGTCATTGAATGTGCAATAGCTGTTGACACCACAGAAATATTTCACTGCACATTGGTTCTCCAACACTCCCAATAATGTGGATGGGTTAATGAAGTTGCCCCTTTCATCATAGAGGTAAGAATAAAGCTGGAAAATTCCATCGGAATCAAGGATTGCACAATAAAAATGGTATTAGTATTGCTACTATGTCTGTCGGTGCTACCTCGATATAATCGAGAAATTACCTGTGAACCATTGCCGTCAAGGATAAGCATTTGAATATATTTTTCATCTGTATTATTGAGATAAAGGTGAACATTAGGATGCATGGAATCATAAGTTCGTGCGCTCCAGTAAGCATCTTCTGCATAGGCAGTGTTTACTGGATATAGTACAAGGCTTCCATCTTCTTGGATGACGAGACGAAACCGGCCTGTTGAGTGGTCATCTATATGGTTAAATTGGAGTAGAGTTGAGTTCTAGATAACAGAATCTGACCCCCTAAAATGGTGTCAGTAGGATGTTCAAAACTCAGCCAGATGATTTTGGAATCCTTGTTATTTAGAACGAAATTGCCAAAGTCAAGCATGGAGGCTTAGGAAGCTCTAGGTTCCAGTGCAACAACGAGTTTCTCTTTGCCCTGGTTATTTCTCAAAAGAAGCTTGCCATCCTTGGTAAAATCTAGTGTTGCATGTGAGGTGAATGGTAGATCATCATCACGAATTGTCGTCCACACGACTGTCGTAGTGTCTCCATGGACCAACAAAATTCCAACCGCAAAGAGATCAATGCCTTGTTTATAAAACCCAAATGCAAATTGGCTCAAAGGAGAAAGCCATGAATTGTTAGTTGTGGTGGGGGAGAGTGAAGAGCCTGGAGCTATATGGACAATTTGCTTTGGTTGAGCTCTTCCATCTGAGAAGGATATCATAAGTCATCGGATTGTAATATTTGAATTCATTCAAATATTTGTACAGATTGTAACATCCCCTTAGTTTTCTCTAGTTTGATTTCATTCAAAATAGTTGTTCCTTATAGTTAGGAAGCAGTTTCAAACTGCTCTGTATTTTAGGATTTCAAAATAAATGTTTGTTATCTTGGATGTGTATTTAACTGCTGCAAAATGTATATGGAAAGTGGAAGTGAATTTCTCAATCTGATATGTATCAGTAAGCTAAGCCGATTCATTTTCCATCTCTTTCTTTTTCCTGTTCTTCAACACTCGTGGCTACCGAGTCTAACCTTGCCACCATTCTCAACACCAATGCACCCCACCAAACTCTCATCAACTTCAACGTTGCTGCTCAAGCCCCTCTCAAACTCACTTCTACCAATTATCTCTCCTGGAAGCTGCAGTTCCAAACCCTCTTCATTGGCTATGACTTTCTTGGCTATATTGATGGCTCCAAACCATGTCCGCCAGCCACCTTGACCCAAGCCAATACTACCAGACCCAATCCCAGTTACATTCTCTGGATTCGCCAGCATCAACTAATCCTCAACACTATTATTGGCTCCATTTCACCTACCATTATTCCTTTTATAGCTCAAGCCACCACCTCCAGACAAGCCTGGACAATTCTAGCCAATACCTATGCTAAACCCTCCTCTGGTCGCATCAAACAAATCAAAAACTAACTCAAAAACACCACCAAAGGCTCCCTTGGTGTCACTAAGTTTATGCAACACATCAAAACTAGAGCTGATGATCTTATTCTTCTTGGCACCTCACTTGATGAAGAAGAAATCACAGATAAAATACTCGATGGTCTCGGTGATGATTACAAAGAGTTGGTATGTATTGTCCAAGCAAGAGATACCTCCATCACCTTTGAAGAACTTCATGAAAAACTCCTCAACTTTGAAGCCTCCCTTCAAAGCATTCCACCTTAATCACACCATTTTCCAGCTACTGCAAATCCCACATACAGAAACACCAACAAAAACTGGCATCCTTCTCAACCCCAAGGCAACACCACTACCAACTGGCGCCCATCATTCCACTCAACCAACCACCCACCTGCTGCGACCACTGCAAGACCCCATTCATCACAGGGCTCTCGTCCTCCTCCAAGGCCATACCTTGGTCACTGCCAAATTTGCATAATGCAGGGTCACACTGTCAAACGATGTCCTTCATTTCGCCTTGTCCCTATTCACAGTTCCTCACCATCCAGCTCTTCCCAACAAGGCACACCATGGCAACCACAAGCTCACCTTGCCACTTATCCTTCGACCACTCCATCTTGGCTCTTGGACACTGGTGCATCACAGCATGTCACCTCTGACCTGAGCAACCTCTCTCTGCATGCTCCATATATTGGCACTAATGACATCATGATTGGAGATGGCTCTAATCTTCCCATCACCCACATCAGTTCCACATCTCTCAAAACTCATCTACATACCTTTACCTTATGTGTTCCATCTATGAAAAAGAATCTCATCTCTATTTCACAATTTTGCACTTGTAACAATGTTTCCATAGAATTCTTACCATCCACTTTTCTTGTGAAGGAACTGTAGACCGGAGCAACACTGCTGCAGGGACAAACTAAAGATGGTGTATATGAGTGGCCCACCTCCTCCCCTTTGATTACCTTATCCGCAATAAAGACCATGTCTTTCGACTGGCACCGTCACTTAGGACATCCTGCTTTTCCGATTCTCAAACATATTGTTTCCAGCAATCATCTAGGATTATCTACCTCTTTATCTTCTGATTTCTCATGTAATGCTTGTCTTTGCAATAAAAGCCACAAATTTTCATTCTCCGACTCTACAATTGTCTCTACTAACCCTCTTGAAATAATATTTTTCGATGTCTGGACCTTTCCAATTTTCTCACATAATGGCTTTAAATATTATGTCATCTTCGTTGATCATTTCAATAAATATATCTGGTTTTACCCACTCAAGAACAAATCCAATGTCAAAGAAGTTTTTATAAAATTCAAAGCCATTGTAGAAAAACACATCAATTCCACCATCGAAACCCTCGACTCTGACAATGGTGGTGAGTACATCTCCCTAGCTAATTTTCTTTCCACCAATGGTATCTCTCATCTCACCACTCCCCCTCACACACCTGAACAAAATGGTTACTCTAAAAGAATGCACCTTCACATTGTCGAAACCAGCCTTGCCCTCCTACACATGCTTCTTTACCCCTTTCCTACTGGACTTATGCCTTTGCCACAGCCATCTACCTAATCAATAGAATGCCCACTCCCACTTTAAACTTATCCTCACCCTACCACAAAATCTTTCAGACAGCCCCAAACTACTCAAAATTAAGGGTCTTTGGTTGTTTATGCTATCCTTGGCTCCGACCTTACACCTCACACAAACTTGAATCATGGTCCAAACCGTGTGTTTTCCTTGGGTACTCTCTCACTCAAAGTGCATGCTACTGCCTTGACTCTTCGACCTCCAGAATCTATGTCACAAGACATGTCAAATTTGTTGAATCTCAGTGTCCCTACTCTTCACTATCTGGTACATCATCTAGTCCTCCTCCCAACCCCATCAACACTTGGATTTCTACACCAATTAAAGTTATCTCACCCTCCAGAATCTATGTCACAAGACATGTCAAATTTGTTGAATCTCAGTTTCCCTACTCTTCACTATCTGGTACATCATCTAGTCCTCCTCCCAACCCCATCAACACTTGGATTCCTACACCAATTAAAGTTATCTCACCCTCTTCCCAGCCGCCACTCAATATGTCATCTGAAGTCCTTGTTCCTTAGCAGCCTCTAAGTGTAGCTCCAACAAACACTCCCATACAGGTGCCATCCACCAATCTAACCCCACCACCATTGTCACCTCCTAACCCACTCGAAACTCATCCCATTCCCACTCACTCAATGAGCACCCGAGCCAAGAACAACATTCATAAACCCATCACTAAAATGAACCTTCATACCCAACTCTCAAAATCCAATGACTTTGAACCAACCACATTGACTAAAGCCCTTCTAGATCCCAAGTGGCGTAAAGCCATGTCTGATGAGTGTGATGCTTTAGTAAGAAATGGCACATGGGAACTTGTTCCACCTGATTCTACACAAAATATAGTTGGGTGTAAATGGATTTTTAGAATTAAACGTAACTCTAATGGCTCTATTGACAGGTTCAAAGCACATTTGGTCACAAAAGGATTTCATCAAAGACCAGGTGTCGATTATCTAGACACTTTCATCCCTGTTGTAATACCAACTACAGTACGTGTTGTCCTCAGCCTTACTGTATCTCGGGGTTGGTCCTTACGCCAACTTGATGTCAACAACGCCTTTCTCCAAGGTCACCTCTCCGAGACTGTCCACATGCAACAACCACCAGGTTTTGTTGATCAAGATCATCCATCCTATGTCTACAAACTTCGAAAGGCAATCTATGGCCTCAAACAAGCACCAAGAGCATGGTATTATGAACTTCGCACTTTCCTTCTTCACTCTAGCTTCAAGAATTCTCATGTTGATACCTCACTGTTTGTTCTCACTACTACTGGACAGAATATATATATCCTTGTATATGTGGATGACTTAATCATCACAGGTGACAACACTAAGATGATTGACTCCTTTGTTGATGTTCTTGCTCATCAGTTTTCAATTCAAGATCTTGGCCAGCTATCGTATTTTTTAGGTGTGGAGGTAGTCCCAAATCATCAACGTATTTTACTATCTCAAAGGCGTTACATTTTGGATATTCTAGCTCAAACTCAAATGACAGATGCCAAACCCGTACTCACTCCCATTCCAACTAGCCCACCTTTGTTAAAATCGGGCTCTGCCTTGTCTGATCCCACTGAGTACAGAACAATTGTTGGCAACCTTCAATATCTCTTGATTACAAGACCAGACCTTGCCTTTACGGTTAACAAGCTCTCTCAATACATGCACACTCCAACAACAGATCATTGGAGCTTTGTTAAACGTCTCTTACGCTATCTGTGTGGCCCTATAAATGAAGGCATCCAAATATATCGCCAGTCCTGATCGAATCTACATGCCTATTCAGATGCAGATTGGGCAGGTGACAAGGATGATTTTTCATCTACCAGTGCTTATGTGATCTGTCTTAGTCGCAATCCAGTCTCCTGGAGTTCTAAGAAGCAGAAAACTATTGCAAAATCTTCTACTGAAGCTAAATACAGGTCAATAGCAAATGCAACAACTGAGCTCAACTGGCTTTGCTATCTCCGAACTGATCTTGGTGTTCAACTACTTTGTTGTCCAGTCTTATATTGTGACAATGTTGGTGCTACCCAGTTATGCTCCAATCCCGTGTTTCACTCCAGAATGAAACATGTTGCCATTGACTACCACTTCATCTGAGACCAGGTACAAAATGGTGTCCTTCGTGTTGCTCATGTATCCTCAGCAGATCAACTTGTAGATGCACTCACTAAGCCTTTTCACTGCGTTCGTTTTCTTGATCTGAAATCCAAGATTGGACTTCTATCTCGAGCTCCATCTCAAGGGGGCATATCATAAGTCATCGAATTGTAATATTTGAATTCACTCAAATATTTGTACAGATTGTAACAGTCCCTTAGTATTCTCTAGTTTGAATTCATTCAAAATAGTTGTTCCTTATAGTTAAGAAGCAGTTTCAAACTACTCTGTATTTTAAGATTCCAAAACAAATATTTGTTATCCTAGATGTGTATTTAACTGCCGCAAAATGTATATGGAAAGTGGAAGTGAATTTCTCATATTGATAAAGGAAAGGATGAGCAAAAAGAAAACGATGGATATGGAAGCCATAAAACGATGGATGGTATTGGTTTCAGCATTCAAAGAACCATATATGTAAGACAGGCCAATAAAAATTAATAGATTGCAGTGCTGTCATATCCTACAGTTGCTCTTCCAAAACTTTATTGACATGTTCAAATAACAATATTTTTTTATATAAAATGTCTATAAAGAGTTTTCACTTGCGCGTGAGTACTGACTACTGAATGGCGGACGGGTCAAGCAAGTTTTCCGGTCTTTCAATTTAAAAAAAAAAAAAAAACAATTTTCCTTTTAATTAATTAAACCAACAACCAAACCATTCGGGTCAAAAGTAAGTTTTCAATGCAAGGTACTTTTCCTTTGAACCATTTGAAATGTCAATCGTGTACACAACATTCATTTCATCGACAAGGCTCATGGATCCAACTTTTTGCATTTACAAAAACTTTGCCTCCGAAGTAATTTAAAATCTAAAGTTGAAGTACTGCAAATTAAAAAATGTCACTGTATAATTATTATAAAAAAATAAAATTTATTATTAAATATTTTTTTCATATAAGTTTTATATTTATTATTTTTTTAAAAAAATTATACGATACTTATATATTTCACGATTATAAATATTATTTATTTTAAATTTATTTAATTTTTAAAAAAGATTTGAGTGATATCTCATACATGTAAATATCATTTTTTCAATAACTTTTATGATTATCTAATATTCCTCTTGAATAATTTGCGACTTTTATAGATTGAATAGTTCTATTTTGCATCTTACTTTTATGTATTTTTTTAACATTTATATTAATTGATGAGATTGATTAAAATAATTATTTTATATTAAAAAAATAAAATATCTAATCATATTAATAAAGTATATAAAATATATAAAAATAATTACCAATAGAGTTTTATATTGAATTACTACTGAAGATGCCTGAGACGGGTAAGTTGGGCTGCAATTAATAACTTTACCGAATTGCTTTGAAGTTTATTTCTTTAATTCTTATACATATAAGCGGATTGGCATATCAAATTGTACACCAATAATGATGTGGATTATTTTATCAATGTTAATTTTATAAAGTAAAATAAAAGAATGAAAGAAAAGAAAACACAAAGAATCGAAAGAGAAACGAGGCATCGAATCATTGGAATTTGGCTTCAACCTTCATCCTCTCGTTTGGGCCTTCCTTCCATCTGGCACGGGAGTTCACAAAAAAATGTAATGGAGTACCGACCATCATTGTAGTCTGTCTCTTCTGCTTTGTGCGACCCACTGAATATTTGGAAAAATAAATAAACCAACGATCCTGATCTGCCTGCGCGCGACCCACCTCCGCCACTCAAGGGATTTCCTCTCCGCTCGGTCCAGATTTGAAATCTTTTAATTACAGTGTTTTGAATGTACCTATTCGAGGTTAGATATAGTATGTGTTCATTGTTGTCATACTTGAAAGTTTTGAAAGGCCGGAACTAAAAGACGGACAAATCTCCACAAATGCATTGCCAATTTGAAGGAAAGGAGAGAAAATGATACTTATAGCAATCTGATTCCTCGCTTAATTTACCAGACCATGCATGGCTTTACAGCTGAAATCCCTACATTTTAACCCTAATTTTTTCGTGTATTGAAGGTCATCATGAAACCGCTGCCTTTATACAATTTATTTCAAATATGCACCGTTTCATTTTAGAGTAGGAAAAGTCAACATTTCCACCTCAGCATTTGGTGGGCAAATCCGCTTATAATCAGATTTTCTTTTTTTAAAGCTAAAGCCACGAACGGGATGGGGATTGGTATTTATTTTTAATTTTTTTATTTAATAATTAAGATAATTTTTTTAATAATATTATGAATTTTTTATATTTTAAATTTTTTTTTTGAAATAGACTTCAATTCAATTCATGAATAAAAGAAGTTACAGCTGTAACCAATAAGTCGGGGTACAAACCCTGATTACAAGCCAACTACTCATCTATTATAAGCTCCTCTGCACACAACTTTCATTGTGTCGGATACTGTCTAAAAAACTTTAAAAACTCTCTAATGACACAGCCCTTCTAAGATGCGAGACTCTGTACAAACAAAGGTGTCCATCTCAGCTTGTCTGTGAGATAACAACTCATTTCACCCCCATCCTCCAAAAAATGAGGGGAATTCTCCACCCTCGTCCTCCAAAGAAGGATAGGGACTCACTACCCTACTCCTCCAAAAGAGGAAAGGAAATTTCCTATTTCAATTTATTTTCATTAACCTAACAGCGTAGTAAAACGAATAAAACACCACTGACAACCCTAACTGAAAAGACAAAAACCAAAAAGCATTGTATGCTACAACCCATGCCCACTAACTGCACCATATGCTTTGGTACGCTTCTGATCAGGAGTGCCCATGCTCATCCCCATGCTCTCCACTAACTGTTGCTCGTGCTCCTCCCCATACCCATGCCCACTGCTGCCCATGCCCACCTCCCAATCCAGAACTCCAGCCCCAGCCCCATCACCATCATCCTCTCCCATTACCAGTAACCTTCGAACGGGACAACTCTCAGTTTAGGCTGGCATAAACGAAACCCATAGATGAACACCCTCCATATCTTCATTTAACAACCATGCACAGAGCCACCGGTAGCTTATTTATAGACATCCACAACCAAACAGAGCTAACAAATCTAACAAAATGAAGTAAAATGAAAAAAAACAGAGCCGCCGAGAGGCTTATAGCAGACACCCATAACCAAAACAAAGCTAAACAAACAAACCATCAAACCTGTCACCAGCTCCATCTCCTCCAATCCATATCTCCAGCTCCGTCGTCGTCAACCCCAACCCATAACCACCAAACAAATCATCCTCCACTTCGGCTAGAAGAGACGAAACCAACCACTAAGAGACTTATTTCCAGAGACAAAACCATAACCAGAATAAAAAAAAACTCCAAAAAAACTGTGTCACCCCCACTCCGGCCACCACCGTTGAGAAAACTCCTCCCTGAGCTACACTCGACCTCCACCCCAGAAGAAGCACCTTATCCCCCTATGCACCTCAGCATGAATACCGAAAATATACTCTATTTTCCATGGATAAAATAGAGCCCCTTAAACCCCACGGATTACACCCAAGCCTGCAAGTATTCCGACACTTCTGACGGCAAAATGCCCGAACCTTGCCCACATCAGAGACTCTCTATTTTCCACTACACCCAGCTACGTGGTTTAGATTATGGTGGTCAACTCAGAAAAAAACCTTCAGACCACACCATTCCACAACCAAAAACAAAGTCGAGGCCCTCCTCCTCCATCGTGCAATCATCATTCCACCAACCACGAGATTTATAATGGAGGATGACTTCGGGAGGTGGAACATCAACCACCATACCACTGCCATACCGACGCTTTATTTGTAAATAGAAAAACTAAAGACAAAAACAAAACATAAAAGCTTGAGGATAACTAGAAAACAAAGAGGACAGGAGGTGGGGAGGGAGGCGAGTGGTGTTGCTCTGGTTTGTGTTTTAGAGAGACGTGGGAACTTCTCTCTCTAAGATAACAACATTTGGAGTTGATTATAAATATAGGAAAATCCAAAGGATTAACAAAGGAAAATCCAAAGGATGGACTTTTCAAAGTAGGAGGTAGGAACTAAGCCTTCTCGGATACAATTAAGATCCGCTCCTGAATCTATTAAAGCAACAGCAGAGAATTTGTATTCATGATTAACAATAATCTCTACTAAACAAAACCATTTCTGTGGAACAGAACGGTGAATCAAACAAAATTCCTTAGTTGGATTAGAGGGTTCAGCATGGTCTGACTGGTTTGAATCATCACCAGAAGGACTTTCATGATCAAATTCTTTATCCAACTTTAAACATACTAAATCTTGTTTAAAAGATGCATTTTCAGATTTGAGATTCTTGATCTCTTCTCTGAGCTCAGTAATCTATCTTTTAACAAGAGATACTTCATGCTGTAAATCATTTAATGAAATATCTTTGGGTTAACTCAAATCTGATCATGTTAACTCACCAAACATCAAGTTTGGATGTGGTGATTCTTGTTGCGCTTCTAAAGTCAAAACAATCAATGTTTTAGACGGAGGAAGAGAGCAAGGACCTGTTTTGAGTAAAGAGCAGGAACATGAAAACATGCTCCTCTCTATTATCACACAGATTCAAGACCCTGAGCTTAAAGAGAAATATCTCAAAAAGCTTAAGGAAACAATGACTCGTAAAGAGCCATCGACTTCCAAGGGCAAGATTTCTTTTGAAGAAACTTTGGGACGTTTTCAAAAACAAAAATCCAAAGATATTTCATTAAATGATTTACAGCATGAAGTATCTCTTGTTAAAAGAGAGATTACTGAACTCAGAGAAGAGATCAAGAATCTCAAATCTGAAAATGCATCTTTTAAACAAGATTTAGCATGTTTAAAGTTGGATAAAGAATTTGATCATGAAAGTTCTTCTGGTGATGATTCAAACCAGTCGGACCATGTTGAACCCTCTAATCCAACTAAGGAATTTTGTTTGATTCACCGTTCTGTTCCACAGAAATGGTTTTGTTTAGTAGAGATTATTGTTAATCATGAATACAAATTCTCTGCTGTTACTTTAATAGATTCAGGAGCGGATCTTAATTGTATCCGAGAAGGCTTAGTTCCTACCTCCTACTTTGAAAAGTCCGAAGAGAATTTATTCTCGGCAAACGGATCTAAGATGAAGATTCGTTATGAGTTAAATACAGCTCATATCTGCCAGGACAATGTTTGCTTTAAGATTCCTTCTGTGCTTGTTAAGAATTTGACTCATGATGTTATTCTTGGCATGCCTTTTCTCAACATGATTTATCCATTCCTTTCTGAAGCTGATGGGATCACCACTGACTCCTTTGGACAGAAAGTTAAGTTTAAATTTGCTTCTAAGTTTGAACGTGATACTGCTAGAAGATCTGTGTTTTTGCTCTCTGCAAAAAGAAAACATTTAGATTTTCTTAAACAAGAAATTAGGTTCAAACGTGTTTCTGATAATTTGAATGATTCCTTGCTTAGATCTAAAATCGAAAATTTTCAAAAAACTTTGATTTATGAAGTCTGCTCGGAACTTCCTAATGCTTTCTGGCATAAGAAGAAACATGTTGTTTCCTTACCTTATGTAAAAGATTTCTCTGAAAACTTAATTCCTACCAAAGCAAGACCTATTCAAATGAATAGAGAAACTTTGGAGTTCTGTAAAAATGAAATCCAGGATCTTCTTGCTAAGAATATCATCAGGCATAGTAAGTCACCCTGGTCGTGTGTAGCTTTTTATGTTCAGAAAAATGCTGAGATTGAGCGAGGTGCACCCCGTTTAGTCATTAATTACAAACCATTGAACAAGGTGTTAGAGTGGATTAGGTATCCCATTCCTAACAAGAATGACTTGGTTCATAGGTTAAGTGATGCAGTTGTTTTCTCCAAGTTTGACCTTAAGTCCGGATTTTGGCAGATCCAAATTAGGGAGTCAGACCGGTACAAGACTGCTTTCACTACTCCATTCGGTCACTATGAGTGGAACGTCATGCCATTCGGGCTGAAGAACGCTCCTAGTGAATTCCAAAACATTATGAATGATATTTTTCTATCATTCACTGATTTCACCATCGTCTACATAGATGATGTTCTTGTTTTCTCCAATCTATTGATGAGCACTGGAAACATCTTAAAACGTTTCTTGAGATCATCAAAAGAAATGGACTTGTTGTTTCTGCAAAAAAGATTAAACTATTTCAAACCAAGATCAGATTCCTTGGTTATGACATCTTTGAAGGTAAAATTAGGCCCATTCAACGAGCCATTGAATTTGCTGACAAATTTCCTGATGTCATCCTTGACAAAAACCAACTTCAAAGATTTCTTGGTTCATTGAATTACATTTCAGATTTCTACAAGGATATAAGAAAACAATGTCGCCCTCTCTTTGCGAGATTGAGTTCCAATCCTTCTCCGTGGACTGATGTTCACACCAACATAGTTAAACAAATCAAGACACATGTCAAAACTCTCCTGTGTCTTGGGATTCCTACTTCAAATAGCTTCAAGATTGTCAAAACTGACACCTCAGAGGCAGGCTATGGCGGCATCCTGAAACAAGTTGTTTCACCTGGTTCCTCTGAACAAATTGTTCGTTTCCATTCCGGAACCTGGAACCATGCACAGCATAATTATAGTACTATTAAAAAGGAAATTTTATCTGTAGTACTATGTATTTCTAAGTTTCAAAGTGATTTGCTTAATCAACATTTTCTTTTACGCATAGATTGCAAAACTGCTAAAACTGTTTTAGAACAAGATGTTAAAAACATTGCATCAAAACAGATTTTTGCACGATGGCAAGCTATTTTAAGTGTTTTTTATTATGATATTGAATTTATCAAAGGTTCTGATAATTCAATTCCTGATTTTCTTACCCGTGAATTCTTGCAAAAAACATGAGTAAGAAGAAGAAACCGGTTCCACCGATTACTTCACCACCTCCCAGACCAGTTTTACCAATGCTTATGCCTCCGGCATCTGCATCAACCTTGGCTTCCTCCCCACTGGAGATAGCCAACAGATTTACCAGTCTAGGGCAAGTTCCTAGACCGATTCCCCCCAGTTCTTTTGTTTCTACCTTAGTCACGCCATACGATGCGTATGCTAACCCACTGACTACGGTAAACCCTAGATTTCCCTCTGCTAACAAAGCAGAGTATTTCTTGAAAGCCTGGTTTCAAAATCTGTTTTACATTGAGAAATTGGTAAAAACAGATCCCTTCCAAATTGCTTCTGATTATTTTCCCCGAGGTTTCCATTGGATCCCCGAAGATCTAAACAAAAACCTTAGCTACTATCTTGGAATTTTGGTTGGCACCGGTTCCATTTTAGTCAAACCCATTTACTGCAAAGTTGATCCCGCAAGGGTCATCTTTCACAACTGTTTTATCATTTCTGTCATAACCGAAGAAGAATGGGAAACCCACCCTTCTACCTTCAAAACAGTCAAGGATTCTAACGCTCAGTATAATTACTATGATTATATTGAAGCTTGGTTAAGATTTCCTTTGTTTCAAACACCAGCTATGCAGCATTCTTGGTTTTTCAATTTCAACAAGAACTGCAAGCAGTCATTTCCTTTGTGGTTTCAAAAATGGTGGCATTTCTTTGGCCCCATTGATGATTTATTTCCTGATAGTTTTCAGAAGGCTATTAAACATTTTACCATTTCCAGTGTATCAAAAATAAAAGGACGGGACACCTTACTCCCACCCTTACTCCATTTTTGTGCCAAATACAAAACTCCTTGGATTTGTAGATGGCAATACACTAAAAAAGATTACATGCTAATTCGACAATATTTTGTCAAGTGGTGGGATAAATTTCCTCACACTAACGATATTGTCTCAAGAGTTTCAGTTGATTTTCCCCTTGTTGTTCCTAACCTCAAGGATAAACAACAGTTCCCTTCCCCCACCTCAAATCAAGCTTTGATCACATATCCAACCATTCCAGGTTTAAATGATCAAGCTTCAGGTTCAAGGTCAAAGAGTTCTTCATCAAAGCAGAAGAAAAAATCATCTTCGGCCAAAAACAAGAATTCTACGGCTTCATCCTCTTCTCCAAAGCAGAAGAAGCAGGATTTACTTTTGCAATTGGAACTGATCAAGAAGTCCATTGAACAGACCTCCAACAGTGAGGATTCAGATGCAGAGTCAGCAGCTTCGTCAACAGACTCGACGGCTTCAGCTCCATGCAGCAACACCTTTGGTCATGACTCAGAAGACTATCCCCCTAGACTGGGAGATAATTGACTCATGTCCGACCATTTGGCCTCTTCTCAACCCCGGAGTCTCAACTTTTTGGGGGCGGAAAGATGGTTTGATCATTATAGTCTGCTTTCGGCACAATCAGACAGCACATTGGGACAAAAATGCTTTCGGTGCTTTGGGTGCAGAAAGAATATTTCACTTTCGGCGAAAGAAGACAAAGCTACTTTCGACGAGTGCATGCTTTCTGAAAAGTGAATAGTAAAAAAGTCACTGTTCATCCCGTGATTTATGGGGTTTATTGTTTGTAAAAGAGCTTCCTTCATCTATAAAAGGGCTCTTCGTTTCATTTGTTAGGCAAAACTTTCTAGTCGAACTTACCTTCAGCAAGAACTACTTCCCTACTTACTTACAAGCTTCAATTCACCTTCCTTCTCTTCTTTTCTTTATTTCAAGCTTGTGTAAGTTTTGTTTAAATATTGTTTATATTTACTTTCAATTAATAATATTTGAAAGTTTTTTATTCATTATTTCTTTAATTTCATATCAAGCATTTCATGCATCGGCAGTCTGAGACGCCAAAAATATCTCTTCACGGTTTAATTCTTGTCATTAATCTTTGAGCTTGTTTTATTTTCTTTCTATGTGTCTTCACTTCCGCTACATATATATATATATATATATATATATATATTTAAAAGTACTAAAATAAAATATTTTCACTGTCGGATCTCACTCGGGATTCTCATGTCTGGCTGTAGAGACTAGGGCCACTCGTTTAGGAGTTACCTGACAGCAACCTTAGCCAAACGTATGTTTTGGGTTCGTCAAAGTCGAAGTCAACTTTGCCTGCAATGACTTCACCGAATTGCTCTGAAGTTTCTTTCTTTCTATTTCACTTGGAATTAGACGCTAAGGATAAATTTGTCTTATAAACTAATGTACTCATTGGCCTCAATTGTCTGGCCTCATGTCTCTTACTCTTCATCTCATGGCTTCTAAGCCAGTTCTATACTCGCTGCTTGTTTTCCTACTTTCTCTCGTTGCATATGCCCAAAGAAATGAGTCCGTTGTCATACCGGGTTCTTCACTTTCCCCCAGCTTAAACCGTACTTCATGGCTCTCACCTTCCGGCCGTTTTGCATTCGGTTTCTATCCCCAAGGCGATCTTTTTACAATCGGAATATGGCTGATTCATCAAACCGAAAAGACAATCATTTGGACTGCAAATCGAGATGACCCACCTGTCTCCGCAGATGCTACACTCAAGTTTACTAAAAGTGGTACGTTACAGCTTCGTACTGAGGCCGATGTTGAAAAAACCATTTCTGATGCGTCTGAACCCGCAGCTTCAGCTGCTATGCTTGATTCCGGTAATTTTGTGCTTTATAAGAATGATTCTTCTATTATTTGGGAAACTTTTGATTTTCCAACTGACACCATATTAGGAGGTCAGAATCTGTCTATGGGCAAAAGTTTGGTTTCGAGTGTGTCTGAATTAGACCAATCGAGTGGACGATTTTCTCTTAATATGCAGGGTGACGGAAACCTTGTTGCCTACCCTGTTAACAGCTCAAATCAACCAGACGACGCATATTGGTCTAGTAGGACAAATAGTGGGGTGGGGGATCTGCTCGCGCTTAGTCCTCAAGGTGTTCTAGCAATCCTTCACGCCGAAAAAGTTCTGGCAAGTAGCTCATATCCTCATAATAATAATGGAAGCATTATCCACCGATTAACACTTGATGCAGATGGGATCGTTAGATTGTATGCTCACCACTTTGATAGAGATAATAACTCAAGTATGTTCATGGAATGGTCCAGCCTTCCCAACCAATGTCAAGTCAAAGGCTTCTGTGGACTCAATAGTTACTGCTCAGTCACGGCCAACAAAACTGACTGTACCTGCTATCCTGGATTTGATTTCGTTAACCCCGGCAGTAAGTTCCTGGGCTGCTACCGGAACTTCACTGACGATGATTGCATACGCAGTGAAGATTCCATGGTGCTGTATGGAATGGTTGGTTTGGAGAATATGTGGTGGGGCGATTACAGTTACTCGGTGGTAGCAGCGATGGAGGAAGATTGTAGCAACTCCTGCTCGAAGGATTGTAATTGTGGGGCCGTATTGTTTAGAAATAACATTTGCTCCAAATTTAAGCTCCCACTTAGATACGGTAGAGTAGATAAAGACAAATCCGCCCAGAAGGCCTTCTTCAAGGTAATCGCGAGAAAGATCCTTACCGACCTTCCAGGTCCATCAGATCCAAACGTACGAGTAGTGACCGATGGCAAGAGTGGCCTGGTTTTGATTCTTGCTACATGTTTGGGTTTCATTTCGTGCTTGTGTTTCATCTTTGCTGTCTATAGTTTCTTGAGATACAAGCATCAAGTTAGGAGGTATAAGAGGTTGTCAGAAAATGCAAATTTAGGGTTGAGTGACGACTTTACTCTGCGATCGTTTTCATACGATGAGCTTGAGAAAGCAACTGGTGGCTTCAAGGATGAGTTAGGCAGGGGCTCTTTTGGGGCTGTTTATAAAGGGACTATATCTGGAGGTGACAAAACTATAGGGGTGGCAAATCGTGTCAACGGGTCGTGTTCGTGTCGTGTCGAGGCATGCACATTACAGTTAATGGGTCAACACGAACACGACCCGTTAAGGATTTCGTGTCAAAATCTCCAACACGAACACGACACGTTAAGATAACGGGTTAACACGACACGACACGATATGACCCGTTAGCGAATATAAATTAAATTGACACGATACGACACGACCCGATATGACCCGCTAACAAAAATAAATTAACACGACACGACCCGTTTCAACCCATTAGTGACATGTTTAATCTGATTGATAAACTAACAAGAAGTCTAAAATTAAAATCCAAATAATAAAAATACCAACATTAAAATCCTAATAATTAGTACTAATTACCAAATACAATACACAAATATGATCCATATTCCACAGAATCCACACACATTGTAATAATATTAAAATTACATCCCAAATATAATAAACAAAACACACATTATAAACATATTAATGATACAATCTCAAACATGATGAAAACACGGAACTAAACAAATCAACAATTTGAAGCATCCTCTTTGCCCTTGTTGATCTTCAAAATACAACTGCGAATGGATTCCCCAAGGCTCACATGGCAGTCATCTTGTATTTGGCAATCAGCAAAATCAAACTTGACGAGTGAATTGGTGTTGTTGTTGATCTAGAACAAGAAGTGCTGGACGTGGTCTTACAACATTCAAAACACCTCTTGCAGTTGCCTGTTAAGAGAGAAACAATATTGTCAGCAAAGTTATAAGCCACATGTTATAAGTAAAAGAAAACATCGGCAAGGAAGTACCTCAAAAAAGGAATTGAAGTTTAGACGCAAAAGAAAACGTCTCAGAAATGGAGCTCATTGACTCCCAGCAAGTCAATTCTCATGACAATTGCAGTGATTATTCGCGGTACTCCTTTGTGCCAAATATAATATAACAAAAAATAAGGGTCTCATCTTTTCTTCAATCAAGTCTATATATACAGCAGCGCACCACCTCTCAGCAGAACAAGTGACAAGTTTTAGTCAAGACTGGATTTCCAAGAAATAATTGAATATTGGAAATTCTTCAAGTTTTATGTTCGACACCATTCATGAAAGATTGAGAAATTAAAGCTGATAAATACCTATAGGAAGGTTGAGAATTACACTGACATTAAGCTGGAGACAAAATTCTGGAAAGTATAGAATTTTGGCCATCAAACTAAAATAATCCTTCACCATAAAAAGGAAAACACAAATGCTAGGAGGGTATGTAACTTCTTTTTATTAAATAAAAAGCTCTCACTCTCAAATCTTTGACAATATCAGCCCAGGATATCCAACAGAAAATTGAAAGGAAGCAAGGAATAATAAAATAGAAAATAGACATTCATGTGACCAACCCCAACATGCAATTGCCCTTCTGTTCTAATGTTTGAGGGAAATGATCATAAGTATATTTGGCACCTGATCATAAGGATATCTACGATAGTTCATGCACCTTGATTTTCTATAGTTAGTTATAGGGAAGCTGTGTATATGAGAGGGAGGTGAGCAAAGGGTATGAACCGTATGACTCTTTGAAGGTTTTCATCAAACACCTTCACTGCATTACTTTCTTTTCATCACAGAGACTTCCTTTTACATTTCATCAGTTCCTTGTTACAATACTACAATTCCATCAACATTTACAAACTAACCAACACGCAGAAAAATCATACCCAGAAACATTATTTCTTTTTCCTCCCTCAGAGCTTGAACTGTAATTTGGATAAACTAGATACAAATGCCAATATATTTGAACAAGAAGAAATAAAACTTTGCATTTCCAAGATCAAGGAAGAAAGAAAATCATGCACAAACAAATAAAACCAGAAAAAGAAACTGACTTCCCTTTCGAGTGAAAACTGCAAAACAAAGAAAAAAAAAAAAAAAAACCAAAAGCCAACTCAACAGGAAGAGCGCCTTGGGGAAGAGAATGCTTACCGATGAAGAGGCTAAGCCACGAATCTCTAGAAGAAGAGGAGAGGGGGAGACCGATGGCCTATAGGCTGGGACGTCGTAGATCTATGCTTGTGTGAGGAGGAATACGACGGTTTGGGCCATTGTGAGTCTGAGACAGAGAAACTCATGAGCCGTGGGCGAAGGGGTGTGGGCCTGGCGACGCCATGGGCGACGGATTTCTGGGTTGAAGTCAAAGAGGGGCGTGAGAACTGAGAAGAAAAGGAAGAATTGAGAGTGAGAACACTTTCTGAAAAAAAAAAACTGAAGAGTGAAGTGGGGGGCGGCGTGGGTTAGAAAATTTTAGGGTTTTTTGAATTTTAGATATAAGGGTATAAAGGTAAATTCAAATTTCTTAACGGGTCATAACGGGTTGACCCGTTAGTGACCCGTTAAGCAATCGTGTCTTAACGGGTCAACCCGTTTTGACCCGAACCCGTTAAGGCTAAACCCTAACCCGCTTTTAACGTGTCGTGTTCGTGTTGGGTTAACGGGTCGTGTCACATATTGCCACCCCTACAAAACTATTGCTGTTAAAAGAGTCGAGAAAATTGCGGAAGAAGGTCAAAGGGAATTTCAAGCTGAAATGGCTGCAATTGCACGAACTCATCACAGAAACTTGGTTCGATTGCTTGGTTTTTGTATTGAGGGCTCTAGGAAGCTTCTTGTTTATGAATTCATGAGCAATGGCTCACTTGCAGATCTTCTCTTCAAGGCTGCGATACATCCCGTATGGAAACAGAGAGTAAAAATTGCACTTGATGTTGCCAGAGGAATCCTCTATCTGCATGAAGAGTGTGGAGTCTACATCATCCACTGTAATATAAAGCCGCAGAACATACTCATGGACGATACATGGACGGCAAAGATATCTGATTTTGGGTTGGCAAAGCTATTGCTGCCAAATCAGTTGTCAAGAAAAACAATTTGGGGTGAACGGGCAACCGAGTTTTCCTACTTTGCACCCGAATGGCAAAAGAATGCCTTGATTTCAGTAAAATCAGACATATACAGTTTTGGGGTCGTGCTTTTGGAGATTGTATGTTGTAGAAGAAGTATAGAACTAAACGCCCCAATAGCAGATGAGATAGTTCTATCTAGTTGGGTGTATAATCGCTTTGTGGCTGGAGAGTTGGATAAGCTTGTGGAAGATGAAAATGTTGACTTCAAAACACTGGAAAGAATGGTGAAGGTGGGGTTATGGTGCATTCAAGAAGATCCAGCTTTGCGTCCATCAATGAAGAATGTGATCTTGATGTTGGAAGGGACGATGGATATTCCAGTCCCACCATCTCCAGTTGTTTCCGACGTTGACGTTCCATGAAATTATTTTCTTTCTGCTAATTTATAAAGCTTGTTGTAATCAATCTATTGTATGCATAAAATTACTTTCAGTCTCTCAACTTTTTCTATTCTCTTGCTAGAAAAAACAATTCCTATTTTATTCTCCATCTGTTATAAACTATCTTGAATTGTATGACCACATTTATCTAGTCATCAAATGCATAGTGCATAGTGCTAGCATAGTGAGCTAGCATAATCCCCTTTGTACGCCTATATATATCGTTGAATTCTTTAAGAAATTGATAAGTTTGATATACAGATCAAGAATCTCCTCTCATTCTCTCTTAACCTCTCTGAGTTCTCTTTCTATCATTGAATTTCTTTCTCTATTTTCATGATTTTATAACACGTTATCAGCACGATTACTCTCCATTTTTCTCTTGATCTCTCTTCTCTCTCTAGCCGACTCTGAAATCCACGCTGCCAAAGCTTTTGGTTCTTCTGGTTTGCTACCAGGAACTCTAGGACGTTCGAGAAGGATCTCCTCAGTCGAACCTATAGTGAGGCGGCTACCAATGTTCTCGTGCACTCGGCTACCAACATAGAAGAAAACGAAATCTCCCCCAAAATCAAACGCTCTCAGTTTCAGAGAGAAGAGAACCCTCCGAGTGAACTATGAAAGATATCGCCAAGCTGATCCATTTTTTTACCATTTTATGCCTCACTTTCTTCCCCAAAGTAGTCATCTCTCTCACTCTGGGCTCCCTAAATGCAACTCAATCACTCACAAATGAACAGACCCTTGTCTCCCCCGGCCAAGTTTTTTGAGCTGGGATTCTTCGATCCAGGCAACTCAAAGTGGTACCTGGGAATATGGTACAAGAAAATCCCTGTTAAAACAGTTGTTTGGGTTGCAAACAAAGACAACCCACTTTCAAACTCATCCTCCGGCACCTTCAAGATCAGTGACCGTGGAAACATCGTTGTCGTCGACGGTGTTGGGAGCGTACTTTGGTCGTCCAAGCAAACCCAGGAAGTTGTTAATCCAGTTGTACAGCTTTTAGATTCAGGAAATCTTGTGGTCCGAGAAACAAGCGAAATCGACCCCGAAAAGCATCTATGGCAGAGCTTCGATTATCCTACAGACACTTTGTTACCGGATATGAAGATGGGGTCGAACTTCGACTCTCGTTTCGACTGGAACCTGACTTCTTGGAAGAGCTCGGAGGACCCTTCAACGGGAGACTACTCATTCAAGTTAGATGTCCATGGATTTCTGGAAATTTTCTTGCTCAAAAATCAAGAACCAAAGTACCGGAAATGGCGCCTTTGAACGGTCTCAAATTCAGCTTTGTAATGGACGAACATGAGGTTCAGATGATACTGAAGATAGTAATCTTCTATTTCAAGTAAGTTTTTCAATATATCATTTGAAATCTTTAAAGTAAATATTGGTGAATTAAAATTTTCATAATTTACATATCAATTATATATGTGAATAATTTTATTCACATAGTTTAGATACAAGTTTTATTTATTCTTTTTGTACTTGTTATGAATTATTGATGATATAATTTATCTTAGAATGGAAATGGAGCATCCCTGAAGGATCGCTCTAAATCAATAATTTTATTGAGTACCTCATAATTTAAATGAGTGATACGTGTACCAAAAACTCATTATGATTTATGTACCTGAAGTTGCATAATTGAAATTGTAAAAAGAATATATATTTAAATGAACGTCTCGAATATGTTCCTGAAGTAGCAATATCGAGTATGCTCCTGCAATATGAAATGCAAACGTTCACAATATATTCTAAATTTAAATCTGGTTTTTCAGAAACTGGGCAAAATAATGAGTTTTTGATAAGAATCATTAATCACGTCTTACTAGATTTACATCATTTCCTGAAGTGAATGATAATGAATTTATATCATTCTATTCCCTGAAGTGAAAAGAATGATGCGTTTAATAAACTAAGAGATTGGACGTGATAATGAATATTTTTTCGAGTCAGAAGATCGTATTGGAAAAGCTATAAGCTTTCTCTTTGAGATGATATTATAAAATTATTGAATCAAATATTATGATGCATCAAAAAATGATATGATTCAAAATATTTGTATCATTTATGGTTATCTTGATCATCGAAAATCAATTATGATAAGTCGAATGATTTTCATATGGACTTCCATAAAAGAACCAGAAGATTCTTTTACTATAAAGTCTTACCACCAGAAGTGGAAATAAAAATTTGCTTGAAGCAAATAAGATGAAATTATTCGACGTTATCTTGATTATCATATGTGAACCAGAAGTTCAGATGATAATTAAATTTTGGATGCAATAAGATAAAAATGTCTCATATTCTAGCTGCTAAAATCCCAGCGAGGATTGAAGTCCCTGTAGGACAATTAAGAAATTCAGCAGTCTAAAAACATGTATAAAGGCATGTGAGACTTATCGATACAAAAGATAGAGTATCTCAAAAGAGAAAGGCACAAATAATTTGGTGCTCCTGAAGAGGCCATACCCACAAAACAAGCAATAAAGTCCATCCAAATTCTCTGTATAAAATTCTCCTATATAAACTCTTGAAGAGTGCCTCCTGAAAAGGTTTTTCATGAAAATGTCTTCCCTTGAAGAGGGACAGGTACCTAAAAATAACGAGATCTCGTTACATTTCATGAATAATGGAGAAATTATGAATAGAAATAAAATCGTTGTCAACAACGTATTTCCATATGAGATGGCTATTGACATTACCAGAAGTAATGATGAAAGTGAATCAAGAATCGTCGAAGAATACGACGTAAAATATTGGCCAAATTTGAAAGAAACAATTCCTGCAGAATTGATTCACTAGTAAAATATGATGCATCGGGACTTATAGTCCAAACACCTAAAGAGGTGATGCTTGTTGAATGTCAGTGGGTATTTATAGAAAGGAAATAAAAATGTGATATATAAATCACGAGTCAGTTTCTCAATTCCTGCAGAATTGATATGCAGAATTGATATCACTAAGTAAAATGTGATAAATATTGACTTGAAGTCCAAATACCTAAAGAGGTGATTTTTGTTAAATATCAGTGGATATTTATATACATGATATAAAAAGCCTGAAGCTTTTAATATGAAAATGTGATATAGAGATCACAAGTTAGTTTCTCGAAGAAACAATATTGATATGTTTTTAAAGTGGTTGAAATCATATTGAGATTTTTATTAGCTTGAAAGTTACCGAGAGTTTGGATATGCATGATTAACTGCATATTTATATGGATCATTGGATCATGATATATATATATATGAAAATCCCTGAAGGATAGAAAATGTCTGAAACTTCTAATATGAATACATCTAGAAATATGTATTCTATCAAGTTTCAAAGATCCTTATATGATCTAAAGCAATCCAAACGCAAATGAAAACAAGCTATTATTGCAGTTTATATATATGATTTAAATGTCATTGAAACTCCAGAAGAGCTCATAAAAACTGCACATATTTGAAATATAAATCTGAAACCCTTGCGGCTTCAAGGGGAAGATGGATGATGTTATTAGTCATGAAATGCCATCTTTTAATACAATTAGTACTTCAGATTCATATTATGGGTTTGATATGAAATGTGCATTATTAAAGAAGAAATAAAGCACACAGAACATTTACCAAAAGATAGAAACACAAATATGAATATTTGTGAAATATTATTTTATTATCTTGAAACAAGAATTACAGAAATTTAAGGCACTTTGCCTCATTCTTCAAATGCTCTTGTTCTTCAAGAATCTGCATGGCATCCCCATCTAAAGCGGTGGGCAATCGAAAAGAAGATTTAAGCAAGGATTTTAAATTCCTATTCTCTTGCTTTATTGATTCTATCTTCATGTTGGACTCCAGAAGAAGTCGTTGAAGTATAGCAATATTCTCGTGGAGATCGTCAACTCCACAAGTTCTGGATTGCAGTCGCTGAGAAAATGCGACAATGGATGATGAGTATCGGGTACCGAGACTCACAAGCTCATAGATAGCTTCATTATCTGCCCTACGAGTCAGATCATTATATTGCATGATAGTACCTGTGGTAGAAGCAGGAACAGCTGATGAACAAGGTGCAGAGTACCTCATATATTGGCCATGAGAAGATCGCTGAGCCATTGCAGAGTAAAAATGCAGAAAGAGATTGCAGAGTAAAAATGCAGTATGATTATAGAAAAGTGAAGAAGATGAGATGTGAATGAAGATGAGCTGAATATCTCTTTTATAGAGAAAAATTATGATACAACATCTCTCGTGAAGCAAGAGAAAAGAGACGAAATATAGCTTCATAGCTCTGCGGCGCCCGACAGCACGCCTGACAGCTGAGGCGCCTGACAGCTGCAGCACCTAACAGCACGCCTGACACCTACAGAGGAGTTGAAAATCTGCGGTGCTTGTCTGATCTCAAAAGGCTGGCCACCGTTTTTATTAAAAATGAGGTTAGCGGTTTAATGTTGATGAATTCTCCACTAACTGTGTTATTTACAAGAACTCCAGAAGAGTACAACTCCAGAAGAGTAGTGATCAGCAGAAAGATCCAGTTGTGATTATTTTATCAACATGGATCAAGTCCAGAGTTAGTTGGATGTATAAATGCGAGTTATCTTTCAGATACACACAAGAAGATCATTGCAATTCATGAGAAAAATTGAAATTGATATCAAGAAGGTACGGTCAAGTAAAAAATCTGGCAGATTTATTCACTAAAGCATTACCAACTGCAACATTTAAGAAGATTATGCAGAATATTGGAATGCGGAGGTTTGAAGACCTGTTATCATGCACTTTTCAGGGGAAGTAATGTCTTGAAGACTTGTGCTGATTGTACTCTTTTTCCTTCGCTAAGGTTTTATCCCACTGGGTTTTCCTTTGCAAGGTTTTAATGAGGCAATCCTAAAACACTTGGCGATACATATGAATACTGTACTCTTTTTCCTTCGCCATTGGTTTTTTCCCACAGGGTTTTTCCTTGGTAAGGTTTTAACGAGGCATATTCTTTAAATATGGTCATCCAAAGGGGAAGTGTTATAAACTATCTTGAATTGTATGACCACATTTATCTAGTCGTCAAATGCATAGTGCATAGTGCTAGCATAGTGAGCTAGCATAGTCCCCTTTGTACGCCTATATATATCGTTGAATTCTTTAAAAAATTGATAAGTTTGATATACAGATCAAGAATCTCCTCTCATTCTCTCTTAACCTCTCTGAGTTCTCTTTCTATCATTGAATTTCTTTCTCTATTTTCATGATTTTATAACACCATCTTCTTTTCCTACATATTTTATTTTTTATTTTCTACAAGACCGAAGTCATCGTACTTACTAGTGCATTTGCAATCCTACCATCAAGCAATTCTCAAACCTTCCTTTCATAATTAGTACCGGGCGACCCATCACGATATTCGGTCATTCTCCGGCATTTGAGCCCACGAAATCGCCATACTTCCAAGTGGTTTGTATTCGGAGAGCTGTTGTTTCACTGTACGGTTCTTTATATGTTAATTATGTCCCTTTGGTTACCAATTGATTGCATAAGTTGTTGTTAGCATTTTGGCATCGAGAAATACTTTTTACAGTCGGGAGATGCAATCGGCGTGCAGTCGGCTGTAAAAAAAAAAATTAATACGGAACCTACATGAAAAAAAAAAAATTATTTTTATAACTTTTTATAATTCATGTAAGTCCCCTTGAATATAAAAAAAAATTTTTATAATTTTTTTTATTCATTCCGTACAGTCGACTGCACGCCAACTGCATGTGGCGACTGTATGTAGCAAAGCTGTTTGGCATCAGAGCCAGTCTCTCATGGTTTTTTTTTTTTTTCATACTAGATCTCATATTTAACATATTATTTAATATTTTTTTCTATTCACCACGCGTTTTTCAAAAACTTCCTAAGCAATTAACGGATCACCATCCATGATGAGTGTACTGTTAAGCATGTTACTTAGGCCTCGGTAGAGTATTAATGAGAGTATACACTGATTCCAAACCCACACAACATACCTCCATTGAAGTTTTCTCATCCCTTTTTCCTTATTGTTCATTGAAAGACAACTGGCTGCAGGCATGGCAGGGGGCTCAGAACTCACTTTCTCCCTTTCTCACAAAAAGCAACTCCCTTTCTTGATTCTCCCTTTCCCGTGGACCGTTCTCCGAGCCCTCAGTAAGAAACTGGAGGTTTTGAAGCGTGCCTACATACTAAGGTAGACCATATTCGCCAAGATCAAGTTGTTTGACTAAAGAGAATAACTTTTAACCGGTACATCCATTAAACAATTGAGATCAGCCTCCAATGTACTCTTACCACATAGACCACCCGTCAAACCCATCATGCGTCCGCACAGCACCGAAGCCAAATCTCTCTGCCACCCTTGTCTCTCTCTCAGAGTCACATCCCTCACACGCTCGTCTCTCTCTCACCGAACGCACCCCGTCGAAAACCCTCCCCTCGCCCTCGTATCTCTCATGAACTTCTTTTTTCCAGTTCTGTAATATCATTTACCTCCAGCAACCACTTTTTAACGTCAGATTCTTAGAGAACGCAATAGAGGAAAAACAATTTAAAATCTAAATAAATCTCGAACTTTTCATCGTATAGGACCCTAGAGAGCCAAGTAGCTTCATTATATGTTTTTAAATTAGTTCTGTCTTTTCGTATACCCATTAGAGCATTCACATTTGCTTTTCCATAAAATTCTCTATAATTTAATTAAAAATCACATTTTTTTTAATTTTTTTTTTTTAAATTTTACTCATCTTTAAAAAACCTCCTACATCTCATTTCTCATTTTTTCTCTATTCTACTAAAATAATATTTCTTTATTCTTTCTTTATTACTTTTTTCTCTCACCTCTCTTTATAAACTTAACTACAAAGAATTTATAAACTAAAAATAATGCTTCGGGGATAAATAATAGATCCCTATATTTGAGGATTTTCTATGGCAACGGAGAGTGATTTGAGATGAAATCTCTAAACTTTTTTTCAAAATTTGAAGAATTTAAACTTTTGCAGAATGGAATGCGGATGCTGTTAAAGGGTTCTGCTTTCTTGTAACCGTCTTTTCGAATATGATGGTCACATTCGAAGTTTACATTCAAATGCAAATCCAATCAGAATTTAAAAAAAAAAAATACATAACATTAAATATCATACTAATTATCTAAATTGTATCGTGCATAAATAATGGACAATATATGAAAATTATTTTAGACGTGAAAACAGATGAAAATTGTTTTAAACTTAGATTAAATAAAAAAAATATATGAAAATTTTTTTATACATAGGTTAAATTTGATTTCTTCCTTTTTCTTCGATGACTTCAATCATGTTGCATGACATTAAACGTTCCATCTAGACTATCGTCTCTCTCTGTATTTGTTCTTGCACTTTAAGGCATATTCCTTCCTGTTGCTCTCTCTACTACTATTGCAACCACATCTTCAGCTTTGACTATTGGGATAGGAGATTCTCCAACTGTTACTGTCTTACCTTCATTTGCTCAATCTCTTAGCGCACATCATCTAAATCTTTGGTAAAATTAGTAACTCATGAACCCGAGGCCTTAGAGAAGAACTGGCATGCTTGAAAGAACATGAACATCCCAGCCCTCTCACCAAATCAGACTTGGTGCCGAGGACCTAGATAAAAATGCCGATGTGACTGAAAGACGATTCTTCAAAAGTAACTGCAACTCAATCGTTTTCCCCTCACCGACAAACCGTTAAAAGTGATGGCCAAACTTCTAGTTCATCTAAACAGGCTTATTACACGAATTAGAAGCCAGAAAATTCATAAAAGCCAATCTCGGTAAATTGCAGTGAAAAATGTTTTATCATCCGAGGAAAAAGAAGAAAGAAACGTTGAGCAGAGCAAACTTCGAACCAGTTAACAGTGGCTAAAAAAATGAACGTTTTCTCTGCAACGAAAGTATCTCCAGGTCAACCGTAACGTACTGGCAAACAAGATATATGACCTACGTGCAACGAATAAAACTTCAAGGTAATCGTTCCTTCATATGGCAGATAGAATATAGTGAAAACAAAAGGATTAATCATCGTATCGGACAGGACAATGTCCAAGACCGATTCAATTATATTTTTACATCCAATATTCAAATTTCTTGTTCATATTCCAGACTAAGGGACTTCCTTCTTGATCTATATAGCTGCTGGTATGCAACCATAACACACCCCTTCAAGAAACGAAGAAGAAAGCCAGGCTCATAGCTTGACTTAGTATGCAGGCAAGAGCAGCAGAGAATGATCAGGGATTATTCTTGGTTGCAGTGTAGACTGCTCGCAATGTCAAGAAGATGAGACAAAAATTAAAGCCGGGGCATTGGAAAGGTATGCAAGTAGTTGACACTTCATTTCAATGGGTTTTGACAATGTGCTTCACTCTCACGCAGTCTCTGGCAAGGTAAATCCTTCAGCCTAGGAGTTCCCATGCATTTTAAGTTGCCACTCCTTTTCTACTCAAAAAAATATGCCGATAAAATTCGTTGAAAGAGAGGCGATCCGCTGAAACATCACATGAATCTGTAAGTGCAAGTCTAAAAGACGATGCAATAGCACAAGATATAATTCTTTTGGGAGGAGGAGTAACATAAATATATTTTCAGTTGAGGCAATATGCAAAACCTGGATTTATAGACAGCAGCCTTGAACACATATCAACACAGTCTGGATCCAAAGCCGGAAGGATCAACTGAGAAAATGGAAGACGCTTACACGACTTGATGTTCTGTAGCAGCTGAGGAAAACAGAAGTTTTAATGGTGATTGGAGCTGGCACATCTGAAGGACCAAAACTAGGTCACCAGTGGCGGAGCCACGTTGGGGCAGGGAGGGGTCATGGCCCCCCCAAAAATTTGGAAAAAAAAAATTTATATGTTAATTTTTTTGATTTAATAAAATAATATGAATTTATCATATATTGCCCCTCCTCTAAAAATTATTTTGACCCCTCCATAAAATTTAATATGATATAAAAATGAAATAAATAAAACACATCTCATATAAAATAAAAAATATTTTTTTATATATAAAATTAAACAAAATTTTAACTATAACAAGTAATATTTCTAATATTTTTCCATTGTCTATATTAAAAGAGAAATAGTTAAGAATTATGATTTAAATTCAATACTTGATGATTTTATTTGTTTAAAAGAACGCAAATTATAATTTTAGACTCTGTATTTCTTTTATTTAATATATTTGTATGAATGTCGTTATATTATTTCAATGATATATTATTCTTGACATATCAAATACTTTTTTAATACATAAGTTGTATTAAAATTATTTTATTTTTATTGTATATCTTCTTATCAGATTATTATATATCATAAAAAAAATTATATAAAAGTAGAATAAAAAATATTTTATACATATTGTTCAAATTTTATTTGGCCCCTCCTAAAATAAATTCTTGGCTCCGCCACTATAGGTCACAGCAGTACCTGAACATTAGTCCTACCATGAAAAGGAGGATAGCCATTCAGGAGCTCGAAAAGAATTGCACCAAGACTCCACATGTCAACCTGTAGTCAAGCCCAATATCTAAGTTATTCCTAATTTAGAATAAAAGGATGAGATTTAGCTAAGATATTACCTTTTCGTCATATCTTTGGAATTGAAGAACTTCCGGAGCCATGTATAATGCAGTTCCACAAACTGTCTCTGCATAATCACTTGGATGTACATATCTGTCCTCAACAAGGACAAAAAATAATGCCAGGAATTTCTTAAACCGAAGTTCAACAAAGTTTGTTACCAAGAAAGGTATAAATAATGGCAACCTGTATTAGTGCCCTTCTGCTAGTTTTTACCTAGAAAATCCAAAATCAGATATCTTTAGGACAGCATCATCCTCTGGAACAGAGAGAAGAATATTCTGTGCCAATAGAATGACCATGATAAGCAAATTAAAAGGAACTCTGATCTCATGATATTGCACACAAAAAATATGAGTTGTTTGTACAGATTTGCCTCTGCAACTACTAATAAGGACTAAAATATTAGTCAATTTTAGCAAGATTTGTTCCTTTCTTTTTGTCCAAAAACCATCAAGACGTCAGAATATACATATACATGACTAGCAAAATTTATAACCTTTTAACTTGGAAAGGATAATACAAAAACTAGAATTTCTCCCCGAGCAACATGTAAAAGATCTAAAAGTTTAATAAGTAGCCAGAGTATTGGAAGTCTATTAGTATCATAGCGTTGCCCAGTGGAACCCATTGATGATGTCTACCAAGAAAGATCCTTCAGAGAATTACAATCTCATGTTTACAATTTTTTCTTTTTTTTTTTGGCAAGCAGATTGTCATGTTTAATTACACAGCTTTTGCCTCTCAAGTCCAACCAATGACCAACCAAAGCATGTTTCATGTAGGCATGGGGAGCCCTTAATGTTTTTTTTTATTGGCACCGGGTGTCCAGGAATAGGCATTTCAACTAATCCCGGCAGTGCACAAGCCCTCGACAAGAAGTTTCCCGCAAGTGCATCTCGAGAAATTCAAGGGGAAAATCTCCCAGTCCAATGGCCCATAAAGATTGTTTGCACCCAAGGGGATTTGAACCTTAGACATAGGGGAAGCATACCCCCAAGTCCAAGGCCTTTCCCACTTGAGCCAACCCCTAGGGGTTGGGAGCCCTTAATTTTATTCTCTTTAAGGGAATGAACATCGTGTCATCTTTTCTTTTCGGTTGATGGGGACACCACGATCTATAGCGTTGAATGGCATGATGTAAATAATTTTCATACCGGATGTTACTAATTAGACAGAAGTCACATAGCCTATGAAAAATTCTTTTACCTCTGGTTTCAAATCCCTGTGAATGATGTGGTGTGAGTTCAGAATTTCCATAGCAGCTCCTGCATCAAAGAGGATAAGTGCATTATGTCGATTTGATGCAAACCATGGGAGTAATAGCAGCAACTAAGAAGCCTGAATATTGGAAAGAAAAGCAAAGGAGGAGCTACCAAGCTGCTGCATAAATCCTCTCACTAACTGTTCTTGAACTCTCCCACGGTGTTGAAGATATGAAGCCAGACTTCCACCAGCACAAAATTCCAGGACCAGGAATATACAACCTTCAGCCTGGGGATGACAACAGGGTAGCATATAGGAATTATTTTCTTTTCTTTTCTCTGTTTTAAGATGCAAATGTTTGCTTATGTATAATTTGAATGGGCAAAATTATAAATTACCCACATTAAGATTCTTAATACAACCACCAGAGATTCCCTCAGAGGGCATTGGTTTATTCTCTTCAATTCTGTAATTGCACTGCGGAGCTTCTCAATCATCACAAAAACCTTGAATGTCATTAATTAAACTAGTTTTTTTTTAAAGGAACTGTAGCTGACAAGTAATTTTTAAAGAACTGTCTCAGTAGTAAGCAACTCACTTGCATTCATTCCAGAATGCTGCGGGTGTGCCAAATTATCTAGAGTAGAAAATATTCAATTTAGTTCTAAAAATATTGATGTGAATTGAACAGATTATTTTAATTTATTGGATCTTAAACGGTAATTCAAAGAAGACCAATCTCCAGAGAGAGAGAGAGAGAGACAGATGAGTTAGAGGAGTAAATTAGAAAAGGTAATTGAATGGAGAAATCCAAACATGTGTAGTCAGATAAAGGGAAAAAATTCTTGTAGAAATAAGAATTATCCATTCATTGGAAGAAAATTTGTTTGGCATTCTGTAGCAGGCAGTACAATAGGTGACTACCCCAACAAGAAATGGATCTCACAATTTTCCTTGGACACGAACCCCTTACCTTCTACTGCAAATCAAATCCACACACTTGTTATGGTATCATGAGGTTTTGGTACTGATAAAAAATAAAAAAAAATAAAAATCTTATTTTAAGTATGGTTTAGAAAAAGGCACAAACCAGCCATAGACAAAAACTAATCCCAATTCCTACGGACCCAACTCAAGCTCCAAATAGACTTACCTGTGCTCTCACATTGAAACAATAAACAAACTCTCAACTCATGCACGGGGTCTTCAACACGAGCTACATATCTCTCTGTTCAAGAAGACACCAAAACTATTCCATAAATTAAGAGCAACTTGGGCCTAGACCACAACTTGGGCTGAGGACATAACACTCTTGATAGGACCTATACAAAGTCTTCGGCTAAAATTCATTCCTCTTTTCTTATGGATGTGGAACCATTACCCCAACTTATAAATAAATTGAAAAATCCTTGCTTCTTTTTCAATATGTTAATGCAAATCTTGGAATTTGAGATAATTTGCAATAGCATGACAAACAAAGAGAACTGGGGAAAGATAGTTAGCCATTAAACACCAGTCAGCAGCATGACAAGTCTGTTTTTACCGTGCAATGGATGCCGTTGCATATTCATCTAAAGTATTTGTTGTAAACCATCTTTAGCCTTCTTTAATCTTCAAAATATCAAGAACCATGCAGCTCCTTGAATATGTTCTTCCACATTCACAATTTAAAGCTTCTTTTCAACAGGTCCTTTGTCTTTAAATTTCATAAAATATCCAAGCTTAATACTCACACTTAGTGATAATGCTAAGTTAGCACTTTTATCTCTCATTAAGATATATCCATTAAAAAAACCCTCATTAGGATATAAAATCTACATGGCAACACCTGACAGCATGCCTTCCTTCTGATAAATCTGCTATTGTTTTTTTGGGACTAGCCTCCTGCTTGCAACCAGATCAGCAATCAATTCACCTAAGAAATTGGTTGCAAATAAATCACCATGTTTCTAGGTAGCATTCCCGGAACCAAAATTCCGTGCTTCCAATTTATTAGCTCCCAACCTAGAAGCTAAAACCTAGATGAACGATATAGAACTTCGACAAGCTAAAGGGAACTAATTCTCACGCTTGAAAACCTACCAAGCACCTACAAGGTATTGCGGACGGCCTTGGGTAATTGATCATGACTCAGCAAGCGCCTACGCGAATCGACTGAAGACTTGACAAGTTCCTTTTGGAAGTTACTAATTTTTCTAGGAACTGAGGGATAGATTATATGAGAAATAAATGCTTTTAATTTCAATTGTAGCTAAATTTCATAGTTTCCCCTAAAAGAAATCCTGCCTCTTTATCAACATATGCAGAATGCTATGTGCAAAAAAAACCATAAGAAGATTAAAATTGATGAACTGGGTCGTGGCTAATAGCAACCAAGATCACACAAATAGGGCCAAGAACCCGTAAACACCTACGAAAGGCCCATATTCAACAAAATCACTGAATAAAAAGATGGGCGACAAGAGCAAAGAAAGAGAATGATATCACGAACCCGAAAAACGTCGAAAAGGCGGACGATGTTGGGATGGTTAACAGAGGACAAGAAGTTAAGCTCACAGTCGAAGCAGTTCCTGAGTTGGCGGTTCAGCCTCGACGGATAGACCTGCTTTAACGCCACCTCTTGGCCGCTCAACTTGTGCTCCGCTTTCCACACTATGGAGAACGAACCCTCTCCGAGCTTTGATTTCAGAACATAGTCTCCCACCGTAACGGGAACTTTGAAGTGATCGGGTCGAGTTACGGTCTCGATCTGCATTCGGAGCTCATCAAGCAATGGCAAAGTTTGTAAATTAAATGTATATTTTCTTTATAATTGTATATATTTAAATTCTTAATTTAGCCGAGCTTTTTAGTACACTTGGCACATAGACAGATGCTTCTCTGTCTAGGTGGAGTTTGTTGATTGGGTGCTATTTTTAAAGGAGACCAAATGCTAGATGAAGTCCACGAGCTTTCCTTCGGAAAAAAATAAAAATAAATAAGTAATGATAATTTTTTTATTAATTAAATTATTAAAACTGTATTTTTTTTTAATTATATTTTTTGAAATAAATGATAATTTAACAAGTATTAAGCATTTATATAGTTTGATACTTTAGTTGCAACAAAAAATGCCCATTTCTTTTCTTTTTCTTTTTAATTTTTTCTTTGGAAGTTGTTAGTATTTCCAATATTAAATTGAAAATATTATTTCATTTCTATAAGAATTTTGGCAAGATATCATTACCATCGAATTGAAAGGTTACATGAGCGAAGTAATGCTGCAGAGACATCAACTAGCATTATCTTTTGTTGATTGTGCTCCATCTATGTTCAATCAAAACAAAAGGAATTTAATCTTTTGTTCTTATCGATCTTCGTTTGCAATCAAAATCAATTTCGATGCATTTGATAGAAGAAACTTTTTGTTCTTACCACCGGCAGCCAAAACATTTGTGAGCCTCCTTATATCTCATGTCTAACATATAATTGGGAAGATCAAAAGTACTGTTATAACTAATAACTTCATGCCAAATTCATATCAGGAATGGCTACATGATCATATGCCAAAAAAATCGGAATATAGATTATATCTGATGAATGAGCCCATGCTCTAATCTTTTTAATTATATAAAAGCCAAGTTTTCACTTCACACTTGGCATTAATACCGCATTAGTCAATAGTCCCCCCAGTCCCAAACGTTCACCAAGTTTATACGTCGCATACCTCCATTTTAGCTTTCCTTCCATGCATGGTGCCCTTTCAAGCAACTCCTCCCCGTAGCTGCCGCCACCCACTGCCACGATAGAGTTTTTCCACTTGGAACTGACGCCACTGCCACCCATGCGATCGTAGTGCCCCCTTTCTAAACCACCATGTTACGACCCCACTATCAATCCTACCTAAAATTGTCAACCACACTGCTGTAAAAACCACTCTCCTTGGTGCAACCCCACAGCAGCCTTCCTCTTGGTGCGAAACCCACCATCGCAACCCAGCCCCAATGTTCACCATGCGGCATGCAATCTCCCAGCAAAAGTTTCACCGAAACACCACTACAAGGAATTAGTTCTTTTGCAGCGTTTTTTATTTTGTTGCAATTAATGTCGCTGCAATAGATTTACTTTAGCAGCGAAATATTTTCCCTTGCAAACTTTTCACATCGACATACGGTTTAATGAAGCGGGGCGCTTCATTAATTATTTTGCAACGAAATAATAATCTATAGCAGCGAAAAAATGCCTTGGAAGAATTAAGAACTTGTTGCAGCAGAGTAATATCGTTGCAATAGGCTCTGGGCGCCAAATCCCACTAACCTTTTTATTTTTCCCCCGAAATCAGTCTGTTATCGCGCGAGTACCATCTCCACTTCTGTTCTCTTGCCTATTTCTCCTACCTTCAGTGCCCAGGTGATCGATTAACAGAAATACACACGGCTGGAATCTAGCTAGCTCCATCGTCGACTACGACAATGGGACCCTAGAACGTGCACCACTTCATTTCCCTTCCGCGGCAGCTATGGTTCCCGTTTCCTCCCCATCCCACTCTGTGTGTGTCTGATTTCTGTCGGAGTGATTTGGGACACCGATTTCTGTTTGAATCGGTAGTTTACATTGTCGAACCAGTTACTTGGGTATACCTTTCGGCACCACAGGTATTGATTCTACTCATTGCTCTCTCTCTCCCCCTTCATCCGAGCTCGTTGCTTTAGAAAAATGGGAGCTTTTTCTTTGTAGACCTTTTGCTAGATATTTGCATCTGAAAGCAGCAATTTTCTTTCACGATTTTTTACTAGTTCTTCTACATTTTGGCAACGTGTAGAAATTGGTTTAGTATGTTCATAATGGTTGGGTAATAGTTTGTATTTGCTGCCTATCCCCTAATTACACCTCTAATTATGCAATATGAAGTTAGGTTGTGAATAGCCTACAAAAGGCCAGATTTTGTGTATATCAAAAAGAGTAAAATGCGGTTTTTACTCTTTTTTCAGAGTGAATGCAGTTAGGCATGAAAGAAAAAAGATTGCTTTTGCAGCCGTGTGTTTTTTTTCCTTTTAGAAACCAAACATCTATTTTATTTTACATATTTACCATATCATAAAAGTGATAGAGAGCGGGGATACTCATGTGGTTACACTGGATATGTCAGTAACAGATTACAGACTTCCTATAGCTAGCTTATGTCCCTAAATTGTTGCAAATAATTCTAGAAGATAGAAACAATAAATAATCATATCCACATTGTATTTGTGTGTGTGTTTTAGGGGGAGATCGAGTGGGAAGTGTGTCACGGTAATATATGTTTGCTAAAAGTTTGTGACTTTTTCATTGGACAATTCATGTTTGCATATATGATTTTACAAAGGATTTATTAACCTACACGTAGCTGTGTCTAAACATGATGAGAGATCGAGGACAATTATTTCACCCCTCCAGGGGGAATGCACTGTGAGCCTGCATTTCTCAGGTAATGCACCCTTTGACTGGACTTCTAATTAAACGTCCCTTGTAATCAAAAGGAAGAAATCCTCTCTCTCTCTCTCTCTCTCTCTCTCTCTCTCTCTCTCTCTCTCTCTCTCTCTCTCTCTCTCTATGTGAGAATGTCGTTGGGTTCCTCCATGCGTGCTTATCTGTTTAAATTTTCTTTGTGAATATATCTCTCTCACATTCTGAATGTCACATTGTCAAGAAAGACTTGCTTGTGCTTGTGCTTGTACTTGCCACTGCCATATACATAGACCTTCTCCAAAACCTAGCCAATCTTTAAGTGCCCGAGCTACTAATCCCATCTCATCTAATTTTTTTCAAAATGGCAATAGTCCCATCCACACTTGAAAGCCCTCTTTACCTCAACTATATTTCCATTTTTTTTCTTGAATTTTCTTTCCATTTATACATGCCGTCCTTGATCCCCACTCATCTCAAGCCATCGCTCTCTCCCTCCCTAGCTAGAGTTGAGCCTGACCACCTCCCTCTCCCTCTCTCTCTCTCTCTCTCTCTCTCTCTAGAACTGAGCCTGACTACTTTAGAGTAGCATAATTACAAGGACCACATATGTGGTTGAAATAACAAGGCTTCGCAGTATTATTTTTTACTGTTTCCTTCATTTGTCACCATCTTTTCAGCTTCATTAGAATTTTTTTCCTGCAGGGGATATTGCACCATTTATCAGGGAAGGCGATGATCATGAAGAAAAATTGGATTTCAGCTTGTACGACAAATATTTCTTTTTGAGTACTGGCTTTAATATTCGGTGAGTTTCAATATTTAGACAGATCTCAACCTCTTGACTTGAAGTATTAATGATCTGGTCCAACTTGATGAGTCTTTGCTGGTAGTTTTGTTTGAAGTATTTATTGTGTATTTGCTATTACTTATATATATATATATATGTGTGTGTGTGTGTGTGTGTCTATATATATATATATATATATATGGCTGGGTACATAAGTTATTTAAATGTAGTTCTAACTGTTTCCTCGTTGAGGATCTTATTCATTAGATAGTTAATGTGAATGATGGTTCAACAAAAATTAGCTTTTGTTTTGGTTTATAGATCTATCACACCAACCTGCTTTCTCATAACAATAATTGTTATAAGACAACGTCATTGCAGTGTAAGCTAGTTGTTGAATGGTGTATAGACCTACATACTGACGTTATTTCCATGGAAATATGCAATCCCACGTTTTTGCATTTTAACTTATAATTAATAGTGAGAAGCCAGTTTAATTATCCCTAGTTTGTTGCAAGACAAGTCCACCAATAGCTTTTACCCAGGAAAGAAAAGGCCATACGCATCTCATGTGCATGGCAACGATATTTAGCATGACGTGTTTGCTTGATCATATATTTTCTGTGCGTAGTATGACGTTGGAAACATCACATATTATTATCTTCCCAAAAGAAATAAACTAAATACATTTAAATTTGTATGTTAAGGTATATTTTCATTTAAAAATATAGCTAACTGCTTTTTGATCATATGCAAAATTGTCAAATAAGTTTTTATATTCAAGCTTTTCATATAAACCATATCTCCAACAATAAGTGTAATATTATGCAAGTTTGAACACTATTCTCTGATCTCTTTTATTGGATTGTTGGCAAAGTTTACATTATCCTTACATCCTTTTTGTTATATTTCCTTACAGTTTTTACCCTCACATTATCCTTACAGTTTTGAATTTGATTGAATCTTTCTGCAATTGAATCACTTCTGCTTCTTCTCCTGCTCCTCCTCCTCCTCCTCCTTAACTTTTCTCATACATGTATGCATATTTTCAATTTGATATATATTTTTAATAGCATACAACAGTATCTACCATAATACACCTTATTATGCCAAAAATTAAAAGTAATAAAATTTTTTTAGAGGAAACTTTGTAATTACTTTATTCTTTCATCAGCCAAAAAAATTGGCCACTTATAACTTTGATTCATTATATATATCAACCTGCCCTTTATTTGGGCTTGAGGATTACATCTATGGTCATAAGTAGTTGCATTCATGTCCTCTACAGGCCCATCCTCTACTAGCTGAATAGCTTTTGACAACCATATGGAAATTGTATGGGTAAGTTACTATATTGCTGCCTTGAAACTCACCCAATAATGTTGCTTGCAACCTCCACATAATTGGACCTTTTTCCCCACTATCCTCGTACTGAAAAAAGACCAGAACAAACGTGTGCATAAGACCGTTGAATGTCCAATTATAAAATTAGATTGGAATTTGAATTTTCTCATCCAACCACATGTTTTTGTTGTTTTCCAACTCGATTCGGCCGTAACTTTGGTACCCATGACCAGCTGCACTTGGACCATATGGAACATTATGATGTTTAGAAGTGCTGAAACAATTAGAATGTATATGCTGACTCATTATGAAATATCTTTCCCTTTGATTAAGTATAACATTTATATTGTGCTTAATCTGGAAATTACACTTTTACTTTATTTGTAATCTATGGAATATATTTTTTCACTCATGTGAAGGGTATATGTCATTTAGTAATGCAAGATATAGTCCTAGAGTGTGCAAACTCCGCCCACTCCCTTTGAAAAAATTCAAGGAGGACCACCATTAAAAAAATTATTTTATTCTTATGGAACCTAGGTTTAGCCACTTTTTTCAAAGGGAGTGAGTGGTGCTTGCACACCCTAGGACTGCAAATAATTCAAGTGGTTATTATTGGTTATTGTCTATGATTTATAAAGGGCATAACAAGGAGTTAACAGAGTTTGAACGTGCAAGAATTAGTTTCCTTTCCTTAAATTACCTTGAAGGTATAAGAAATTTTTAGGATACTTGGGGGGGGGGGGGGGGGGGGGGTCTGAACTTAACATGGCCCCTTTATTGCTCACTCACAAGGCGGGTTCTTTGTACTCAGCTTTTGGTAATATGTTTTAGTTTGATCCCCTTTGTATTTATTCGTCTGAATTTTGGGTACAAATAAAGATAAACAGAAGGATACCGAAGCTGTGGCTGCTTCACATGTTGTATGAGTCTTTTAGTAAGGTAAGTTTTGTCCTTCCTACAGTAAGAAGTAAGGTAAATTCATCTAGCATTTGAGATACCTTTGTAAGAAATACCTAATTAGAGCTTATCCATTTGTTCTTCGTGGGATTCAGATTCATTTATCAACTCCGGCTTTATGTAATTGTGTTTCCCATATACTTCTTCCTACAAGTAATCTACAACTTATTTAATAAGGCAAGGCATAGTCCATTTCATGGGTCGTATACAAAAGAAAAAAAATGCCAATTAATGGCAAAAAATGCTTAACATATAAATTCTGTATCACACAAGAAGTATAATTGCGTTCTGGTTGGACAAAGTTGAATCTTGAGATTTCAGATGCCCTCATTAAATTTCTGAGAGAAAAATACTAGATTAAATAAAAGGAACATTTTATTTGCCAAAGGATAGATACTCCATTTAAATATATCACTGAAGTATATACCACAAGTGCTATCTCCAGGCTTTTGTTTTTCCTCCTAAAGCCAATTAGGAATCCTTAACATCTTAAGAGCAGAACCATCTAAATTTCATTAAGAATACCATCCCCATTCTGAAATTTTCCAGTTTTGATGTCAAAAGACATGTTTGGCCATGTGACTAACCTGGAAACCATCACTTCATTATAACAATCTCAACAACTGTGTTCAATACACCAATGTCTTATGGCTTAAATATGCAAAAAGTATTAGGACTACTTATCATCGCAGTAGTCCTAATATTTTAATTATGTTTATTTATTCTATCTATAATGTGAGATGATTTTAAACAATTTTAATTGCAGCGTTAGTCCTGCTTCTAGTTTCTATATTTTTTGGGTATCTTGGTTCTAGTTTTGCATTTTGCTTTTTTGTACCACATATTTCCAGTGAGCCTCGCATCTAAATATGATTAAGAAATTAAAATTGCTAAGTCAATAACATTCTGCAATCATATGATTGAGGTGAACCATCCCTATAGAAGTGGAATTGCTTACTATATTAAGAGGTCTGCAAGTCTGTTTCCCTCAACAACTGGAGAATGAACTCATTGCGTAAAATGATTCACTACTTATGGTTAATGAGATACTTGCAGCTGGTATATATGTCTTTACTATGCAATCTTGTTTATGAGGTTAAGAACATGATAAGAACAACATCTGAATGTATCATCCAGCATAATGGACTTATGGTTAATGAAGCTATTCACACATTGGTAAGACATGATTCCCGGCATCTAGAAGACTTGATAATTTGGTGGAATTCTTTTATTGATTGTATTTCACAGATTATTTGGTCTGAGTCTTTGATATAAGTGCAATTATATAGGCTCTGGTTGCAACCACATGTTCTCTGCATTTTATATCTTCATTTAATTAAGTTTATTAGATATTATATATATATATATCTAATTGTATTGCATGTAAGCTTCACCAGATAGTACTACTAATTATTAGTATGAATTGGAATAGATCAGATTGACACTGGGGCTTGGTGAAGTACTTTAAATAATATACAGCTATTGGATCAATATAGTGAAAACAGCTGCTAGCTAGCTAGGGTTGAATGTGTTATGTATAATATATAGTCGTGCATGTGTTAGCTGGTGCAGTTTTTGGAGTTGTTGGTCAATCATGTGCATTCAGTCTAGCCAAAAATTTCAGTATATAAATATGAAATTGGGCAAAAAAACTTGTTATTTCCTAATGCTAGCTAAGATGTTGCATGTCTGAAAGCCCTATCTTTCTTGCTATTTACCTCTTGTACATTTACCTTTTTGTGTATTTGGTTCTGTGGTCTGTGTTAGTTTTAATTATTTATTTCTTGGGGACCTATTTTTGGCTGAAACAGGTCATTTTTCTTGTAAATTTCACTGGACCTTTCTTTGAACTTATATTCTGTAAGTTAGTTATCAAGATAATGGTCCGATAAAACACAGTTATTAATTCATACTTGGTCCATACATGCCAAAAAACGTGGATGTAACATTCTATCTTTTTCCCAATAACTAACTGGACCTTGATCACTGCAAAAGGCCATTTTTCACGTGTGTAAATAAATGCATCAGCTGCAATTGAATATGATCATATCTATGTCAAACATTCCTTGTTTAGAAATCTTGTTTGACTGCTTTAAGATGTTGCCTATTCCAATTTGTTTTCTCTTTGCTAGGCATGCGATGATCTATCCAACCTGCTTGCATCTCAAGTGATTGCATGCACTCAATACGGTATCATATAAACCATAACTCATATATTGTTTCTTGCATAATCAATGTATTTTTTTATTATAGAGAGAAGAGAGACAATATGGTTTTTAAGCGAATAGCTGCTTGCATTGGTTGAAAATTGATGACTTGCAAAATTTCATATTGCAGATTTTACAAGTTCGTTCGAGCGGAGGCTTTTGGCCGCTCGAGCGAATTCAGGCAGATTCAAACGCTCAACTGCCGCTCGACAGGGAGCTCGAGCGGGTTGCTGAAAAACGAAGATCGCTCGAGCAGAGACATTGGCCGCTCGAGCGAAATCAGGCAGAGTCGAACGCTCGACGCACGCTCGACACCCCGCTCGAGCGAACATCGTATTTTGACAGATTTTAGGTTTTCCGCCGTGGGACCATATAAAAGCCATTTTTCA